>NC_045972.1:3188749-3452745 GCF_010909765.2 Amblyraja radiata | reverse complement strand
TCCCCCCTCCCCTCCATCCCCTCCCCCCCCCACAACCGCACGTTGGGGGAACAGACCCAACGGGTCTGCACTTGGTCTAGTATATTATAAAGTTGTCCAATGTACTTATAATTTCCTGCATCAAATTCCCCCTCATTGCTTTTGACCACACCCAAGTAAACCATATTAGATAACACCATTTATAAACCTTGTGGAAGTAATTGCTGCCTATTTATCTTTCTTCCTACCTGCTTGATTAATATCTGCATTTTCAACATTATGTTGCTTTATATTGTACCAAAGTGAAGGATCAAAACCATTACAATCAATAATTGTGTAAATATTAATACCGGTGATATAATGCTAATTATGGCATTATCATGATATTTGCATTCAGTCCTTAATTTCAGGCTCTTTTCCGCCAACTCCATTTTTTTTCAAAATGTCTTCAACTTCTCTGCTATACGTCTGAATATTGTTAAAGCTCTTGGTCCATTCATGAACAACTATCTCCCGGACAATGATCAGTGCCTTCAATGAGCATGAAGATGTGGTATTGGCAGAAATGTAGTTGCAATAAATCTCCTAATGTCTCATCCAAATCATTTTGTAGCATAACAATGTTGCATAAACGCTGCGTCGGCAAGGCCAGCAGCATAATCAGGGATAGGTCTCACTCCGGACACTCCCTCATCTTCTCTTTCCTATCAGGCAAGAGGTATAGAAGTGTGAAAATGCATACCTCTAGTTTCTGGGACAGTTTCTTCCAAGCTGTTATCAGGTAACTGAACCATTCTATCATCAACTAGAGAGCGAGCCTGACCTACCATCTACCTCAATGGAGACTCTCAGACACATCTTTAATCGGACTTTACTGGACATTATCTTGCACTAAACCTTATTCCTTTTATTCTGTATCTGTACACTGTGGACGGCTTGATTGTAATCATGTATAGTCTTTCTTCTGACTGGATAGCATGCAACAAAACAGCTTTCTGTTCCATAGAAACCTAGAAAATAGGTACAGGAGTAGGCCATTCAGCCCTTCGAGCCAGCACCGCCATTCAATTTTTTTCCTCATATCCCTTGATTCCATTAGCCCTAAGAGCTAAATCTAACTCTTTCTTGAAAACCTCCAGTGAATTGGCCTCCACTTCCTTCTGAGGCAGAGAATTCCACAGATTCACAACTTTCTGGGTGTTAATCTGCTTTCGCTTATTCTTAAACTGTGACCCCCTGGTTCTGGACTCTCCCAATATCTGGAACATTTTTCCTGCATCTAGCTTGTCCATTCCCTTAATAATTGTATATGTTTCCATAAGACCCTCTCATCCTTCTAAATTCCAGTGAATACAAGCCCAGTCAACCCATTTTTTTCATCGTATGTCAGTCCTGCCAATCTGGGAATTAACGTGGTGAACCTAAGGTGCACTCCCTCAATAGCAAGAATGTCCTTCCTCAAATTACGAGACCGAAACTGCACACAATACTCCAGGTGTGGTCTCACCAGGGCCCTGTACAACTGCAGTAGGACCTCCTTTCTCCTATAATCAAATCCTCTCACAATGATGGCCAAATTACCATTAGCTTTCAGTGACTGATATACAAGGACACCCAGGTCTTGTTGCACCTCCCCTTCTCCTAATCTGACACCATTCAGATAATAATCTGCCTTGTTCTTGCCACCAAAAGTGGATAACCTCACATTTATCCATATTATACTGCATCTGCCCACTCACCCAACCTATCCGTCACCTTGCAGCCTCATAGCATCCTCCTCGCAGCTCACACTGCCATCCAGCTTTGTGTCATTCGCAAACTTGGAGATGTTACATTTAATTCCCTCGACTAAATTGTTAATATATATTGTAAATAGCTGGGGTCCCAGCACTGAGCCTTGCAGCACCCCACTAGTCACTGCCTGCCATTCTGAAAAGGACCCATTAATTCCTACTCTTTGCTTCCTGTCTGCCAACCAGTTTTCTATCCATGTCAGTACCCTACCCCCAATACCATTTGCTGTAATTTTGCAAACTAATCTCTTGTGTGGGACCTTGTCAAAGGCTTTTTGTAAGTCCAGATACACCACATCCACTGGCTCTCCCTTATCCATTCTACTTGTTACATCCTCAAAAAATTCCAGAAGATTAGTCAAGCATGATTTCCCTTTCATAAATCCATGCTGACTTTGACCGATCCTGTCACTGCTTTCCAAATGCGCTGCTATTACATCTCTAATAATCAACTCAACCATCTTCCCCACTACTGATGTAAGACTAACTGGTCTATAATTCCCCTTTTTCTCTCTCCCTCCTGGGGTTACATTGGCTACCCTCCAGTCCACAGGAACTGATCCAGAGTCTATGGAACATTGGAAAATGATCACCAATGCATCTACAATTTCTAAGGCCACCTCCTTGAGTACTCTGGAATGCAGACCATCAGGCCCTAGGGATGTATCTGCATTCAGTCACAACAGTTTAACTAACACAATTTCCTGACTAATGTGGATTCCCTTCAGTTCCTCCCTCCCACTAGATCCTCAGTCCCCTAGTATTTCCGGGAGATTGTTTGTGTCTTCCTTAGTGAAGACAGAACCAAAGTACTTCCATTTCCTCGTTTCCCATTATAAATTCATCTGTTTCTGACTAATCTTTTCCTCTTCACATATCTAAAGAAGCTTTTAAAGTCAATCTTTATATTCCTCGTAAGCTTTCTTTCATGCTCTATTTTTCCCCCTCTTAAGTAACCCCTTTGTCCTCCTCTGAGTTCTAAATTTCTCCCAGTCCTCTGGTTTGCTGCTTCCTCTGGCCTATTTATATTCCTCCGTCCTTGGATTTAACAATATCCATAATTTTCCTCATTAGCCATGGTTGAGCCGCCTTCCCCATTTTTTTTTACGCCAGACATCTTTGCCATTCCATCTCCACCGTCAGCCCTTTAATTATCATTTGCCAGTCTATCCTAGCCAGTTCCCGTCTCATACCATCAAAGTCTCCTTTCTTTAAGTTCAGGACCCTAGTCTCTGAATGAACCGTGTCCATCTCAATGCAGAACGTGTCACTCTCCATCTTAATGCAAGTAAGATCCTTAACTTATTAAAAAAACATCCTCCCATTTGTCTGGCAAATGGGTATAATAAATAACTTTTCTTAGGCAATGGAGGGATATGGATCATGTTGTAGAGAATCCAAACGTCGTGTATAAACGTGGTTTTTATTAAGACATTCTAGGTTTGGTATACATGTGAGTTTGGTACACTCTAACATAAAGTCATTGTTGCTGCTGTTGAGTGAGATTGTTGACACGTGATCTCGAGCGAAGTTTCTGCTGTTGTTGTAGGACACACCCCTAAACTGATGACGTTCTCTTCCCGCCAAACGCAGTCACGTGTACGGGCACCGCATGGCTGCGCGGGGCCGGTCCCACTTAGAAGCGCAGAGGGGTATGGAGTTGTGCGGGGCCAGTCCAGACATCGCGCGGGGCTCCGAAATTCTTGCAGTGAACAAAATCTTCGTGCACCAACGGCCTGTCGCGTAACTGACGGCCAAAGTGGGACAGGCCCAAGACCCTGGCGCGACGCTACGTCTCGCCTTCAACAGCTGCAGAAGCAGGCAAACGATCGCTGAACTCTGCCTGGGGCTCACGGCCGTTGCGGTCCGGATCCGCCCCCACATCTACTCCCAGAGCGGGGCCAAGACAATTGAAGATAGACACAAAATGCTGGAGTAACTCAGCGGGACTGGCAGCATCTCTGGAGAGAAGCAATGGGTGACGTTTCGGGTCAAGACCCTTCTTTTCTGACTGAAGAAGAGTCTCGACACGAAACATCACCCATTCCCTCTCTCCAGAGATGCTGCGGGTCACGCTGAGTTACTCCAGCTTTGTGTGCATCTTCAAATGACGTCACGCGCTCCAGACGACTGTGCGTACGCATGTAATCGCACCCGAACTTCGGTCGACTGTTTCGGCTCAACGTGACCATGAGATCGCGTAAATTGCGTGCCAAGGACACGTAAGTGGGACAGGTCCTTAAGAGTGATAAAATATGTCCCTTTTCCTAATAATTATTCAATAGCCCATTTTTGTATGCAGAGTGGACAAGGATATTGTCTAGCTTAAATTGATCGACTTCATGGTCAGATAGCAACATAACACTCATTATCCGGGATTATAAAAAGGCTACCACAGAAATGTAATCTTTCCTAAAATGTTTATAACATTATCTGCACTTTCTCAAAGGTATTTCTGCTTTTTCAATAATAATTTACAGTGGTGATCCTGGTTAGGCTTATCTATATATTTTTTCCTCTAAATATGTAAACTAATATAATGGATTATGGAAGGACAATAGTAAAACAATGCTTGGTCTCAGGTGTACCATAGCTATAGATGGTATAATAAACCACAATGATAATGCGGACATTACCCATAAAGTCTTTATTATTTCCTACACATAGGAAAGAGCCAGGCTCTTCAGTCAAATAGAATAATTATTCTTCAATAAGATATGCAGATATAGAGTAGGAAGTATAAAACACAAAAGTATAAACTGACTATAAATTATGTATAATGAGCAGACTAAAGAATGGGAGGGAAGGATAGAATTAAGGAAGAGATATATAAAAATTAAAATAGGCAGTAACTTTGCTCGCTTCCACCCACCACCCTTCTGGCACTACATTTCACTCCCCACCATTCTTCCATATGCTATTCCACCATCTGCACTTTTTTTCTTCATTGTGTATCACTTTTAGCCTTGGGACTATCTCCACTCATCTCTCCCCCACCTGACATCTGCCAATGAATGCCTCATCATCTGAATCCACCTATCACTTGCTAGCTCTTGCCCTACCTTGCCTCTACCAGAGGGGAGCTACCTCTCTCTACTCCTTCACTCCGAAAAAAGATCCCAATCCCAAACAGTGCCTTCCGTTTCCCGTGACAGATGCTACCTAACCTGCCGAGTTTCTCCAGCAGTTTACATTTTTGCTCAATATTCCTGCATCTGCAGTCACTTATGTCTCCTGTCCAGTGGAGTACTTTGGGGATCAGTTTAAATTAATGACCCAGAGGACAGAACTGTGTGTAGGGTTTGTAAGTTTGTCAACGATACAGAAATAGTGGAAGGGCATGTTGCGATAAGGAAACTGCAATATAGACAGATTGATTGACTGGTCAAAAAAACGGGCAAATCGAGTTGAATGTGGAAAAATGGGAGGTCATGCACTTTGGTAAGAGAAATCTGCAAATAGTTGAAGTACAGAGGAGTCTAATGGGCCTGTCTGTCCCACTTAGGCGACTGCCAGGGACTAATTTTAATGGAATTCACCTACGACAACCTAAAAACAGCAAAAATTGTCGCCACTGTTGGTGAAAATTTTTCAACATGTTGAAAATTTTGCGGAGGTCGCCTGTAGTCACCCAAAAAATCGCCTAAGTGGGACAGGCACATAAGTGCTGTGGTGCATGAACAACAAGTATTTAAAAAGGCAAACAGCATTTTGACTTTCATGCAATAGTATAGGGTGTGGGTGCTGCATTATATAGTAACATTTGGATGCAGTAACATTGGATGCAGTCCAAGGAAGATTCACCAGACTAATTCCTGGGATAAGAGGGTTATCCTACCAAATCAAACCAAATCAACCTTTATTGTCATCTTGCAAAGCAGCAGTTGTACAGTGCAAAATGAGAAGACATTTCCCAGGGAATACCAGTGCATCACACATAAAACTTAAACATTTCACACATAAATAAAAACAATCCAGTCCCTGATAAAAAACACTAGGAATAGTTAAATCCCTGTCCCACGGTACGAGTTCATTCCAAGAGCTCTCCTGAGTTTGCCTTGATTCGAACTCGCAGATTTACGGTAATGGCCACTCGTCGGTACTCGGGGCTCGTGGACATTTTTCAACATGTCCACGGGACATTTTTCAACATGTCCACGGGACATTTTTCAACATTTTCCTTATGGAAAAACCTTGCTAAAGTCCACGTTGACAATATCCACTGCCCTGCCGCCAATCAATTCTCTTTGTCGCCTTTTCAAAAAAAAAGATCAGTTACATTCGTTGAATGCGATTTCCTATGCAGAAATCCATGCTGAATGCCACTAATCAGTCCTTGCCTTTTCTAATGCTTAGATCACTCAAAATATCTAAAGTGTAGGTGGATAAATATTTGACAGCTTGAGTAATAAAGGGTATGGTGAAAAGGCACAGAAAAGGATTTGAGGTAGCATTTGTCAGGATCATATTAATTGCAGACCTGGCTTGAAGGACCTACGACCTACTTCTGCTCCCATTTTCTTGTGTTCTTCTGAAATCGTAATCATTATTTGTTTTTGTTCAATTATACATGTTGAGCTTTTTCTTATGACTTTCTGTAGACTTTGTTTTGAAGACATGAAATCTTAATTCCATTTTTCAATATGATTATGTGATCAGAAAATGTTTCTTCAGGTTTTAAGGAAACATAATTGTTTTTCTTTTTAAAGACAGTACACAGAGCTGAAAGTGGTGTGCACTGTTTACAGAATGCATTGCAGAGATCAGCACATTCCTGTGACGAATCCTCCCCAAAACGGTCTTCAGTCAAGCATTCAAAATGTAAGTTGCAATGTGCTAAAATCTTACCTGTGCCAGTTGGAATCCTAATCTAGATAATTGATATATATTGGACAGAAATGTATGTAAATTAAATGTTTTCAAATGGATTAATGAAATTAAGGTATCAAAAAAGAAAATTAATGTGCTGCTTGACCTGCCGGGTAGCGTAATCAGTTTTTTGCTCCATATATCAGCATGTGCACTCTCTTGTGTCGCCAAGGAACATTGCAAAGTGCATTCTCCTGATCTACTCAGTAAAATATGATGTAAATGTTGTGGTAATGAAGAATTAATTTGCACATCTTCCATATCCAAATAATAAATATCATCCATACTACTGGCAAAAATAGAATGACAATTAAGTGGCATTTCTGCCCCTTTGTACAGAGCATTTTGAGAACCGGAGGGGGGGGGGGGGGGGTGGAAGTGGAAGTCCAGCTGCGGGAGACGTGGCTCAAGCGTACTTTGGCTGGGCGCGGGGCTTTAGTCCACAGCGGCGGGGGGGGGGGGGGGCGGCGCCTGGAGGCGCCTGGGCCTCGATTGGTGGGAATGTGGGCATTGTGACGTCAGCAGCTCAAGCGGCGATTATATTTTTTAAACAGTGAGTTTTGTGATCAATTTTATTCAAAATCTGGGGAAATAATTGACTAAGGAGTGGATTTCTGAACTCATAAGATAAATCCCTACCGAAATTGTAAAAATCTCTGCGTTTTTGCGTCTGGTTTTCGAGGAGATGCGTTGCAAAGGCAAAATGCCGCGCGCGCGCGCACGCACGCACACACACACACACACCCTCTCTCTCTCTCTCTCTCAAAATGCCACTACATCTGTAAGATGATTATGTAATTCTGTAAGAATGTAAATGATAAAGATCAGATATCTACTTCTTCGAAAGAACATTGAGCTTCTGTTTACTTGAAAACAAAACAAAGAAACTCTTAAAGAGAAGCTCAGTTGACTTTTTTCTTTTTTAATTTGATCTTAAATTTGTCCAAAGCTGCTGTAGTACTGAAATGGTCAGCTTGTTATTAGTTCTTGCTGCAGGTCTTGACTTGTTTATATAAGGCTATTTATTAAGTTATAGATGTGAAGTGATTGTTATAATCTTTTTGAAAGTACACTCATCTTCATGTATACTGTTTGTGAATTGGAAGTAATTAATTAATTTCTTTGTATACAAGCCGTTATTTTGGAATATGAGAACTTGCTTTGTGTTAGGTTTGAGAAATGTATCAATGGCCAAAATATTAACAATAACTACCCTATTATTTTTTATATCTCGAGTTGCCCTGAGCTGTCCTTCTCACTGACAGGCTTAATTCCTCAGTTTTCTCCTATATATTCTCCTGCTACCCTCAGACCTCTCCAGTATCACTCTCCTCTTCTTAGGCAGTCGTTTGGGCTTGAGCATGACTCACTTCCACTGGTTTTATTCAATTCAATGGTACTTTATTATCACATGTACCTAGGTACAGTGAAATTAGCACACATTTTAGTAAAATATCACATTTTTCGCACACATTTTAGTAAAATATCCCACTATGTAGAGGCAAAATCATACTTAAGTACAAGAATAGGTATAGTAGATTACACTGAGACATTAGTTTAGTTTAGTTTACAGATATGTCATGCAAACAGTCCATTCGGCCCACCGAGTCCCGATTAACCAGAGATTACCTGCACAATTTTTGCAGAAGCATATTAACCTACAAACCTGCACATAGACGTAGACATAGACATACATCTTTGTAATGTGGAAGGAAACCAGAGCACCAGGAAAAAACCCACACGGTCACAGGGAGAACGTACAAACTCTGTAGAGACAGCACCCAGCATCAGGATCAACGGGGTCTCTGGTGCTCTAAGGCAGCAACTCTACCACTGCGTCACTGTACCGCCCTAAAGTAGTACGCTAGAATAGCTACATTTCTGGCACCAAGTTGTGATATTGCAAGTCAAAGTTGGTAAATATGTAATTTGTAGTTTTTGAGATGGCATTGAGATGGCACAGTTCTGCTCATTCAGCTATATGTCGCACAGTTCTGGATGCTCCGATATATTGTGTGTTGTTTTAGGAAAGGTTTAGAGGGATATCTACCAATCACAGGCAGGTGGGACTATTGTAGATGGGGCATTGTGGTCAGCACAGGCAGGTTGGACTGAAGAGTCTGTTTCAGTGCTGTATGACTCCAAGCACTGGAATTGCCCAGATTTATAAGGCTATGGACCAAGTGCTGGTAAATGGGATATGTGTGGGTGGGTACACAAATAACTAAATGCTGCAATCCTGAGCAAAAAATAAAGTGCATGAGCAATTCCGTGGGTCAGGCAGCATCTGTACAGGGAATGGGCAGAGAATATTTCGGGTCATGGCCCTAACTGATTGCAGTTGGCGAGAAAAAGTTGGAAAAGATGGGTGAGGGTGGGACAAAAACTGGAAAGTGATAGGTGGATACAGATGATGGGAGGGGGGTGTGTGATTAGCAGATGGGTGGATTAAGTGACAAAGCCTAGAGGTGATAGGACAATAGGGCAAGGAGAGGAAATAAGGCGAGAAGAGATGGTGAAATGTAAACACAATGCTGGAGTAACTCAGCGGGACAGGCAGCATCTCTGGAGAGAAGGAATGGGTGACGTTTCGGGTCGAGACCCTTCTTCCGACTGATGTCAGGGGAGGGGGCAGGACAGAGATAGAATGCAGTTGGAGACAGTGAGACTGGTGGGAGAACTGGGTAGGGAGAGGGGGTGGAGAGAGAGGGAAAGCAAGGGCTATTTGAGGTTCGAGAAGCCAATGTTCATATCGCTGGGGTGTAAGCTACCCAAGCGAAATATGAGGCACTGTTCTTCCAATTTGCGCTGGGCCTCACTGACAATGGTGGAGGCCCTGGACAGAAAGGGGAAATGTAAAGTTGGAGGGAAGGATATGAGTGGGAGGGGGTGGGAGAGGCACGGAATAAAAGGGAAATGTAGGATTCGGGGACAGAACATGAGCAAACAAAGGAGGGATAAATAGGAATGTTACAACATTTTGAGATTTAAAAAATCAAGTCTGTAATTTATCCCATCAGATAAAGCATAAAAATAACTTTAATTTGATACCTAATTCACTTTCATATCTTCAGTATTTAAACGGTTATGGTCATTTACAAACTTGGAAATTAGCATCTTGTTCCCTATTGCTTTTCCAATGACTTAACACAAAAGCAGTCAAAAGTCCATAACTTTCTTAAAAATCAAGAGAACTGAATGAAATTTTCAGTTATTATATATTGAAGCATTCTGAAACAAATATGAAACATCTTACTTGGATGACCTTAAATTAAAGCATATAATTAGTTAGTTAATCAAAAAGGCTGGCAGCATCATCAAGGACCCTGTACACACATCTCTACAAAGCTGAGGCCACGCGCCAACTCTCGGACACCTCCTCCTACTTACCCTTGGACCATGACCCCACTGACGAGCACCAGGCCACCATATCTAGCACCATCACTGACTTCATCAATTCCCACGCCCTGCCCGACCAAGCTTCCAACCTCATCGTTCCCCAGCCCCGCACGGCCCGTTTTTACCTTCTCCCCAAAATCCACAAACCCGGCTCTCCCGGCAGACCCATTGTCTCTGCTTGTTCGTGCCCCACCGAACTCATCTCCACATACCTTGACTCCATACTATCCCCCTTGGTCAAATCCCTTCCCTCCTCTTGAACATCAAAAAAAACGAAGGAGCTGATCGTGGACTTTAGGAGGGCACATCATCCAAGGACGTACACACCATTGAGGATAAATGGGGATCCTGTGGATAGGGTGAGCTGTTTTAAATATCTGGGAGTCCACATCTCTGAGGATATGACATGGACATCACACGCCGCAGCACTCGTGAGTAAGGCAAGGCAGCGCCTTTACCACCTCAGGCAATTGAGGAAATTCAGAGTGTCTCCGAGGATCCTCCAGTGCTTCTACGCAGCGGCTGTGGAAAGCATCTTGTCCGGAAATATTACCATCTGGTTTGGGAATTGCTCTGCCCAGGACAAGAAGACTGCAGAGAGTAGTGCGTTCGGCCGAATGCACTATGGGAACTTCACTCGCCCCCCTGCAGGAACTATACATCAGGAGGTGCAACTCCAGAGCCAATAAAATTATGGGAGACCCCTTCCACCCATGCAACGGACTGTTCCAGCTGCTACGGTCAGGCAAACGCCTCCGTTGCCATGCTGTGAGAACGGAGAGGTTGAGAAGGAGTTTCTTCCCAGAGGCCATTCGGACTGTAAATCTCACCAGGGACTAACTCTACTGAACGTTTTTCCTTCCAATATTTAATACGTAAAAGAATATGTGTGTGTTTATGATTGTGTTTATAGTTTGTTTAGTTGTTTGTTTGTCTTTTTGCACAAAGTCCTCGAGCATTGCAACTTTTCATTTCACTGCACATCTTGAACTCAACTCAAACGAAACTCTGAACATTAATAGCCCATTATCTGTTTATTTGCACTTTATCTGTTTATTTATTCATGTGTGTATATATTTATATAATGGTATATGGACACATTGATCTGTTCTGTATTCATGCCGACGATATTCTGTTGTGCTGAAGCAAAGCAAGAATTTCATTGTCCTATCCGGGACACATGACAATAAATTCTCTTGAAATGTAGCTAATTACAAAATTGACCGTTGTGACGGAAATAGTAATAAACACTGAGTGCCTTTAACATTCAAAAGTGTGATATTCTCAAGATTAGAACTTTAATATTATTGTATTATATGCTGTATCTTCTAATCCAATAAAATCGGTGTTTGCAGTGATCGAGAGTGTTGACAACTCACATGGGGCAGGAGACATGCAGGTGGTATTTGTGAAGTACATTTCAGAATCTAGCTTGATTGAAGTCGTGACAGTGATGAACAGGGCATTAGGTTTGTTGTCTCAAGAGAGTTGATGACTGAGTATAATTCATCCAGTACCGCCTTGCAGTTGGTTTGAGGTGGTTTATACATTGTTGATAAGAAGGTAGAAGTGAATTCCCTTGGTAGATAAAAGGGATAGCTTTTTATGAATAGGTATTGCAGGTCGGGAGAACAGAATTGAAATAAGATCATCAGATCAGTGTGCCATGAAACATTGACTTAAAATCAGATGCCACCACTGTTCCCCTTATCTGAGCAGTCTGCACAGTCCATTAATCATGTGCCAAACATGATGCCTAGCTAAACTAAACTCATCTGCCTGCACATGATCCATATTCCTCTATTCCATGCACTTCCATGCATCTTAAAGTCACTTAAATGCCACTATCGTATCTGCCTCCTCCACCACCCCGGCAATGCCATTCTAGCCCCTGCTACCCTCTGCGTTAAAAAGAAATCTTGCCCCGCACATCTCCTTTAAACTTCACTCTCTCATCTTGTAGCTATGTGTCTAGTGTTGGACATTTCCTGGGGGAAAAATTCTGACTGTCGATCCTATCTATGCCTCTCTTTTTTACCCTATCAACTCTCCCCTCAATGTCCAACACCGCCAGAGAAAATAATCAGTCCATCCATCCTCTCCCTGTAGCTAATACCCTCTTATCCAGACAACATTCTAGTAAACGTCCTCTGCACCCTCTCTGAAGCTTCCATATCTATCCTATAATGGGGTGCCCAAAACTGCATGCAATACTCCAGATTTTCCCTAACCAAAGTCCTATAGCGCTGCATCGTGACTTCCTGTCTCATGCTCGATGCCCCGAGCAATGATGGCTAGCATACCATATGTCGTCTTTACCACCCTATCTACTTGTGCTGCCACCTTCAGTGCAATGAACTTGAACTCCCTCTATGCTGTTAAGGGTCTTGCAATTATCTGTATACTTTCCCCTTATATTCAACTTCCCAAAGTGCAACAACTCACACTTGCTAGAATTAAACTCCATCTGCCATTTCTCCGCCCATTTCTGCAGCTGGTCTATATCCCACAGTATCTTCTAACAGCCTTCCTCACTGTCTGCAACTCCTCCAATTTTGGTGTCGTCAGCAAACATATTCACTATAGTGACATTTTTATTGCCACTCCATCTTTATTGCCACTGCCATCCATGCTAGTATCTGCCCTCTGATACCATGGGCTCTCATCTTCCTTTGCAACCTTTGCTGCAGCTTATCAAAGGCTTTTTGAAATGTCTGATGTCAAAAAACATACTCAATTCATATGCTATTTCTTTATTTTCCCCATTGTCACTTCTCCATATTTGGATATGCATTTGGTGGGGCAGAGCAGACAAAAAACAATGAGTCTGCCAGTGCAGTCCTGCTTGTGGATTTTGGGAAGGAGATGGAAATGGGCAGTAAGGGGTAGGGAACCTATAACTTTTGTGGCTGTGGAGGGGAGATTGCCAAAGCTGATGAGATTAGTGATGGTCTGGGAGATGGTGGTCTGGTGTTTGTCAGTGGGGTCATGGCCAAGAGGTAGGTATAAGAACGGAGGGCAGCACAATCAGAGGGGGTGAGATTGGAGTGGATAAGGTCAGTGGAAAATTCAAGACGGTTGATGTCTTGACCTGCACTCCACTGAAAATAAAAATGTCCAGAGAGGATCGAAGGCCAGCAGGGGGAGTACATGAGGAGGGGGAATGTTAGAGATGGGATAAGGTGTAGTCACTCGGAGATGAGGACTCCTTGCCAGAGGAATAAACCCAGAGGCAGAGGTGACGGAAGAAGAGCTCAACATCATGATGGGCTTGAATCTCCTTGAGGTGTGGGTGTTGGGATAAAACCTTAGCCCTCTACCGAGAACAGTACATTTGGCATGGGAGAGGGGGTGGTCGGAGGGGATGGTGAAAACCCGACAGGGTTTGGTCCTTGGTTTAGCCCCAGAGTCTGGGGGAGTGGCGAGGGGTACCATGAAGGCAGGACGGGGGCTCAAGGGGAGGTGGGTATTCAGGGTGGTGTTATACATAGAACATATAACATAGAACAATACAACACAGGTACAGGTCCTTTAACCCACAATGTTTGTGCTGAACATGATGCCAAGTTAAACTGATCTCATCTGCCTGCTGTACATGATCATATCCCTCTAGCTCCTGCATTTCCATGTGCCTATCTAAACGCTTCTTGAACACCACTGTCGGGCCTGACTCCGGTGGTGGGGGTAGGGTAGTAGGTCCTGGTGGTGTTGGTAATATGGTACGTATTTGGAAGCACCGGGTGTGTAGCAGACCCGAGAGAGTCACTCAAGGCACAACAGTTGGAGCTAGCAGCGTCAGTCCCGGCGGCCTGCAAGTGGTCAGGGATGAACTTGCTTGCAGGAGTGATATATTTCTGGTACCAGATGTACCCATAAACAAAGGTTCTCTCATTCACTGCCTTCTTTATGACCTGCAAAGTGAAAATTAGTAACATGTTCCATACTTTGTCAACAATTGGTTATTCACTAGCCAGCCATATTTTCTCCCTGTAAAATACAGAGGCTATCTGAATATTCCCCCGGCTCATACCTAATTACTAATCAAGTGAGACCGCTGTTACATTAGAAACTTGTTACAATGGATGCATGCCTGATGCTCCCTCTGGTTTTATTGGAAAGCTTAGACCTGATGCTCAGACACCAGAAGGGGTGGATGTGTTTTAGAGACCCTAAAGGAAAATAAAATATACATTTTCTGTCCAGTTCTCACTTACAAATGCTTGGAATTTCAGCAGGGGTTGTTCAGCAAAACATTGTGGTCAATGGCAAGAAGAAATCCAGCTTTCCAGTAAATTAACTTTAGCAATCAAAATGCTATGATTTCACTTGTATTTTGTTTTTTTATTTATCCTGAACCCTCATCCCTGCCCTTAAATATACAATCTCTGGTTTTAGATATCTCCTTTATAAGGAAAAGTTTTGCAATATCCATCCTATCATGCCCCTCCTATCATGCCCCTCTATCTTAGCCTCCGCCTCTCCAAAGGAAACAAACCAACTTATTCAGTGCCTCCTTATAACTGAAATGTCCCATCCCTGATAACCTCCTAGTAAATCTAGAGAAACAAGGAACTGCAGATGCTGGTTTAAAAACAAAGACACAAAGTGTTGAAGTAACTCAGTGGGTCAGGCAGCATCTCTGGAGAACATAAAACAGACCAGTAAGCACAGGAATGGTCCCTTTGACCCACATTGTTTTCCGCCCCTCTCTCTGTTCCCCACTTCTTACCATACCTCCCTCTGGTTCTGCATTTCATTCTCCCTTTTCTTTCTTATCAGATTCCACAATTTGCTCCCTTTTGTCTTCTCCCCTTACAACATCCAGACTCGGTTGCTATCTCCACCCTACCTCCCTACCTGATTCATCTGTCAATTAATCCCTCTTTATCTAGATTCACCTGTCTCTTGCCAGCTCCTGCCACACCCCTTCCCTTCACTTTCTACCTGTTATTTCTCCACTACACTATTAGTCTGAAGAAGGGTCCCAACTTGAAATGTTAGCTGTACACAAACACTGCTTGACACGCTGACTTCTTCCAGGAGTTTGTATTTTACTCAGTGTCATAAAATTGTACAATGACGTCCGTTCTATTACATTCTATGCCCTAGCTAATGAAGACCAGCAAACTGTGTGCCTGCTTCACTACCTTATATACTTGTGCTGCCACCTTTAGAAACCTATGGACTTGTACGGCAAGGTGTCTCTGTCTATGTGCAAATTTACTAACTGTTGAATACTTATTACTGTTCCAAAGTTTCATTAATGTAATCGTGCTGTGTTATCTGTAACAAAGAATGTTTCTCAAGTATTGTCTCACTTATTTTCAGTAAACATTGAGAGGATAGATCTGAAAGGATTGCAGCATAAGAAGAATGAGAAAACTGCTGACTATTCCTTTGAGGTAAAGAATTCTATGATTTTCTTCTGTAATGTATGAAAACAAAAATAATTTCTTAGAAAACAAGTAAAACTGCAGATGCTGGAATCTGAAACAAAAACAGAAAAGGCTGAAAGAACTCGGGCAGTCAAGCAACATCTATGGAAAGAGATCTTTACTGAGAACTAGGAGAGGAGGGGATGGTTTACAATTTTCATAAACGAGATCTTGAGGGAGGAGTGAGGTGTAGGAAAAAAATCTATATAGATATAGGTTAAGGCAGATCAAGCTTGATTAGTAGGACTGGGTGTTATAATCCCTAAGATTTCACTACAATTGACATTCTTGGGGATGACCACTAGGTGAATTTGCTAACAATCAGACACATCTTCAGTTGTGCACCTCAACATCATTGGGTGTTTCGGCCTTTTATCACAAGACACCCTCAGTCGAGGCAGGCCCACCGCAGGGTGATCAGACCTGGGTGTGTGTCTTATTGTTAGCCTCTAGATGGTCACGTGGCAGCCCAGGCAGCATATTTACTCTTCAGCCACAGCCAGTGACTGCTCCGTTCGGCGGCATTGGCAAGTTATTTTATTGCCCTTCTTTGTGCCTGCCCTTTGACTCCTACTTCCCTCAGGAGCCTTGCGGTCGAACTGGCTACAAAGTCCCTGCACCCCACCTCCACTGGACACACCCTTACACTCCAACCTCTCTCCTCTGCCTCTACTGCAAGGTTTAAATATCAAAGCTTTTTCCTTTCATAGGCCTCGTCCACAGCCTCCTCCCATGGGACCATTAAGGAGTATGAATACATTCTATTGTGAAGGCGGGTCATGGAAACATGATGAGAAAGGGACATAAGCATATTAATGGGAAACAATGAGAGAGCATTTTACCTGAAGTTTAAACATTTGATGTTAATCCCAGAAGGTTCCGAGATAGGAGAGAAAATGGTGTTCCTCTGGTTTACATTGGATCTCATTATGGCAGTGGAGGAAGTCTCAGAAAAACACGTCGGAATAGGAGTGGGATTGAGAATTAAAGTAATATGCACTGAAAACTCAGGATTAGCCCTGTAGAAGAGAAGGGGTGAAACCAGCGGTATAGTATAGTATAGTATATATTTATTGTCATTTTCCTGAGTACTCACATACCCAGAGGAAACAAAAAAACGTTGCTCAACCAGTGTCCATTCAGTGTGCAGTAAAAAATAAATAGAAATAAAAATACATATATCATGAACAAATTAAACACTCTACTCTCTACTAAACATCAACAGGCGTTCCGATCGGCAGCGGCACGACAGTGGCTCTGCTGCAGTGTGTCCAGGTTGGTGGTTGGTGCGCGATACTTTGGTAGGAGCCATAGATGAGTTGTAGTTAAAGGCTTTGTCCACTATGGTTCGGGTAGAAGGAAAATGTGCAAAGCCACCTGTGTGGAAATCAGAGCAAATATGAAAATGAAATTTCCAGGAAGCAGAATGGGAGGAAGTATAGTCAAAATAGCTGTGGGAGTGTGTCCACTTGCAATGAATGCATATGGCTCTACTCTCCACCTAGATGGATTTGAGAGGCTCAGAAAGGAAGAGTCAGAGATGGACCATGTGAAGATGTGGGCAGCGTGGAAATTGATAGGAAAGTAATGACATTTTCAAGTTCTGTACGAGTGAAATAATACAGTTGTTGATATACTAGAAAAAGTGCTGAGGGACAACTCAAGTTGACTAGGGCTGAAACAGACTACAAGAGATGACATATCGCTTATGCCATGCAACTTCCCATCACTATGTCTTTGATTTGAAGAAAGTGATGAGAGTTGAAAAAGAAGTTGTTTAATATGAGGGTGAGTTCAGCTGAGTGTATAGATATAAGGGAACTGGCTGGCCCAGATCGGCCTGATGTAAAATGGGATTGTACGTCCATGGTAAAGTTGAGCTAGTTGGGACCAAGGAGTATGAAACTGGTTAGGGACTGGACAAGAGAAAGGATGGTGTCAAGGTTGGAAGAGAGGCTGAAACAATGGATCAACAAGTCTCCTTGTTCTGCTTCTTGCAAAACTGGTGCCCTGCAACCTTGTCTCTTAGCCACAGAATCATATAGACTGAAGAGGACTGCTATCTTGCCTGTAAGAGGTGATTATAACCAACAGTTGTTTTAAATGAAATGTTTTGCAGATATCAGACAATGAGGTGAACTATTCTATTTAAAACTTTCTAAAGTGACATTGATACTTTATAAAGTAGATCATGTGGGGCTTGTGTTTGTATGATGTGGCATCAACTATAGTAAAAGTCCACCGTTTTCTTGGGCTTCCCTCAACTAATACATTCCATACATCTTCTTAATGACTTTAGCTATCTGTCTTGTCCTGCTATCTGCAGAGATTTCATGGAAACAAGGTCTTTTGGCCCACTGAAAATGTCTTGTGCAGCGACTATCCATTTTAGATGGTAGCAAAAATCCTGGAGAAACTCAGCGGGTGAGGCTGCATCTATGGAACGAAGGAAATAGGTCGAGACCCTTCTTCAGACTGATGTGGGGGGGGGGGGGGGAGAAGAAAGAAAGAGGCGGAGACAGTGGCCTGTGGGAGAGCTGGGAAAGAAGGAGAAAACAGGGACTACCTAAAATTGGAGCAGTCAATGTTCATACCGCTGGGGTGTAAACTACCCAAGCGAAATATGAGGTGCTGCTCCAATTTATGGAGGAGGCCCATTTTAGATATTCTCTCCTATCTATGTTCCTAAAAGGAAGGAACTCGTGCATACAATTTTAAGTGCCAAAAGGGGCTATGAAATATCATTGGTCAGACGGATTAAACACAATCCCAAGACTTTTTACACATACATTAAAAACAAAAGAGTAACTAGGAGAAGGCAGAATACCTTCTATCAAAGATGAAGAAGAGAATTTATGTTTTGAGTTAGAGAATGTAGGTGAAGTATTAAATGAGTACCTTGTATCTGTATTCACCAAGGAGAAGGACATGGAGGTCAGTTAGATATGTGAAGAATATTGACATGCAAAGGCAGTTTGAGATCAAGAAAGAAGTTGGATTGGGTCTCTTGAAAAGTATTAAGATGGATACATCTACAGGGCTGGTGGGATCTATCCCAGGTTATTGAGAGTGGCAAAAGAGGATATTGCAGCATCCATGACGAAGATCTTTGTATCCTCTCTTGTCACAAGCAAGGTCCCAGAGAGCATAAAACATGGAACAGTACAGGCTGGAGTAACTCAGCGGCTCAGACAATATCTCTGGAGAAAAAGAATAGGTGACGTTTCGGGTCAAAACCCATCTTCAGACTGAGAGTTATGGGAAAGGGAAACATGAGATATATAGGTGATGGAGAGATATATCACAGCACAGGAACAGGCCGCAATGTCTGCGCTGAATATGAGGCCAAGACCAAATCTTATGTGCCTGCTCTTGTTTCATATCCTTAAATTCTCTACAAATCCACGTGGCTAGCCACATGTCTCTTCAATACCACTATCGCGTCTGCCTCCACTACCAACCCCGGAAGCATGTTCCAGACACACCACCCACTGTGTAGAAAAACTTGCCCTACACATCTACTTTAAACTTTGTTTCTCTCGCCTTAAAGCTATACCGTCTAGTATTTAATATTTCCATCCTGGGGAAAAGGTTCTTGCTGTTTAGTTCTTAAGTGATAGGAGCAGAATTAGGCCATTCGGCCCATCAAAAGTCAACTCCGCCATTCAATCATGGCTGATTTATCTTCCCCTTTCAACCACATTCTCCCCAAAACTTCTGACACCCATACCAATCAAGTATCTATTATATTTCTGCCTCAAAAATGTTGATAGATTGAGGAACTGAGGAGTATGTAGAGATGCTATGGAAGAGGAGTTGAGGCCAAGACTAGCCATGATCGTAATAAAAGTAGGGGCAGGCTTGTGGCCTTCCTCTCTTATTTTCTTTTGTTCTTGAGTAGCCGACAGTGGGCATTAAATTAACTGGCGTATAGTTCCCAGCCTTTTATTTTTCCTCCTTTTTTTGAACAAGCGAGTCACTTTAGTCGTTTTGCAACCTTCTGAAACCCTCCCTGAAAGAGTTCTGAGAAATGCCAACCCATTATATCTGCAGCCACGTCCTTTAAAATCCTTGCATTTAAGCCATTTGGTTCTGGCCTTTTGCTGCCTTTACCCCATGAGCAAGTGCTGTAAAAATGCTCAGTTACAGGTGACATAGAACAGATAGTTCTATTACCGCAATACAGGAAGGATGTGGATGCTTTGGAAAGGTTTACAGAGAAGGTGTATAGGAATGATGCCTGGAGTAGAAGGATTGAGCTCCAGGGAGATATTGGACAGACTTGGATTATGTTCTCTGGAACGCTGGAGGTTGAGAGGAGACCTGAAAGATGTTAGATAAAGGATGGAAATACTAATTACTAGAGGGCATAGCTTTAAGGTGAGAAGGACAGTTTAAAGGAGATATACAAGGCAAGTTATTTTACACAGAGGGTAGTGGGTGCCTGGAAAGCACTGCCAGGAGTGGTGGTGGAGGCATATATGATGGTGACATTTAAGAAACTTTTAGATGGGCACATGAATGTGCATGGATATAAATTATGCGCAGGCAGATATGAGTTGGTCTTGGCACCATGTTAGGCACAGACATTGTGGGCTGAACAGCCTGGTGCTATGCTGTACTGCTCTATAAGATTTATATATGCAACACGTTCCACAACTCGCTGACATAAGATTCCCAAAACGTCACGTCATGTGTGCAGCCTTGGTCCAACCGAAAATCTAATTATCAGCGACAAATATCCCAAAATGCTGAAATAACTCTTTCCTTCAACCATGTAGTGAACCTGTTAGTTTTGCTTTCCTGAATGTTAACCAAATTTTCATGTTCAGTAGGTACCTGATGTGTCAGTTATCATGACAACTGCAGTTTAGATTTTACCTGCTTTGTGCAACACCAATTGGGAAAAATAGCAATATAACCTCAAGACAGAAAAGAGCCTGGAAAATGCATAACATTAGCAAAGGATACTCAGTAAACCATATGACTGGAACTGATTGAAAAGTGGTTGTAAGAGTTAGGAGAAGAAAATGAAACTCAGGAAAGGTAGAGGCAATAGGTTTTCTATCTTTTTCCCAATTATTCACAATTCTGAGCATGTATTTCAGGTTTTATTTAATTTTTAATCATAGGGAGAGAGAGAGGTGGCCTGTAGGTTAAAATGCTAAATTGAGGTAGGGCAAACATCGAGGGTATGGGAGAAGGTCTCACTCAAGTTGATTGGAACAGGTTATTTGAGGGGAAAGGAACATCAGCCAAGTGGGATGTTTTTAAAAGTGTGCTGACAAAAGCTCAGGAGATGCACATCCCTGATCGAGTGAAGGCAAGGCAGGCAAACATAAGGAAGCTTGGCTGACGAGGGAAATTGAGGCATTGGTCAAGAATAAGTAGGATGCATGGGAGAGGAATAGGCAGCTGGGATCAAGTGCATCCGTGGAGGAGTTTTGGGAACTAAGGAGCAAACTAAACAAGGAAATCAGAAGAGCAAAAAGGGGCCAGGAGAAAGCTCTGGCGGATAATATTAGGCACAATCCAAAGAGATTTTATAAATACATAAGGGGGAAAAGGGTTAGAGAGAGGGAGTGGGAATCAAAGCGGTCACCTCTGTGTGGAGCCACAGGAGATGGGCAAGGTCCTCAATGAATATTTCTCCTCTGTATTTACTGAGGAGAAAGACAGGAGAACAGAGAAACTTGGGGCAGTCAATGGCAGCGTCTTGAGAGCAGTCAGTGTTACGGTCAGAGGCGCTGAACGCACTATCGTGTACGAAGGTAGATAAATCTCCAGGGCCTGCTCAGATATATCCGAGGACATTGTGGGAAACTAGAGAGAGAATTGCGGGAGCCCTGTTTGAAATTTACGAGTCATCTTTAAATATAGGAGTGGTACCAGAAGACTGGAGGGTGACAAATGTTGTGCCTCTATTCAGGAAGGGCTGCAGGGAAAATGCTAGGAACTATAGGCCAGTGAGCTTAACATCTGTTGTTGGAAAGTTACTGGAGAGTATACTGTGAGGTAGGATATACATGCATTTTAATGGGCAAGGGCTGATTAGCGATAGTCAGTATGATTTTGTACGTGGGAGGTCGTGTCTCACAAATCTGATTGCGTTTTTTGAAGACATGACCAAATAGGTTGATGAGGGCAGAGCTGTAGATGTTGTGTATATATATAGACTTCAGCAAAGCATTCGACAAGGATCTGCATGGTAGGCTGCTCAGGAAGGTTAGATCGCCTTAGATCCAAGGAGATAACTGAATGGATAGAAAATTGGCTTCATGTAAGGAAGCAGAGCGTGATGGTGGAAGGTTGCTTCTCGGACTGGAGGCCTGTGATTAGTGGTGTGATTAGGGTTCATTGCTGGGCCCGTTACTGCTTGTCATCTACATCAATGATTTTGATAAGAACATAGATGGCAAGATGATATAGAAGATAGATACAAAAAGCTGTTTTAACTCAGCGGGACAGGTAGCATCTCTGGAGAGCAGGAATGGGTGATGTTTCGGGTCACCCATTGGAGAGGTTGCTTAGGCTTGGACGCTGTGTCACTCTATGACTGAAGTCTTGAGGACAGTCTGTATTACGATGCTGGATGGTGGAGGTGGTGGTCAAGAAGGTGCTGGATGTCCTAAAGCATATGAAGCCAAATAAATCTCGCTAGCCTAATCAAAAGTATCTGAGAACACAGGGGAAGCGAGAAAAGATATTGCAGGAACCCTGGCTGAGACATATTAGACACGAGTGAAGTGCCAGATGACAAGACGGTGGATAATTTTATGCCTCTATTTAAAAAGGGCTGCAGGGAAAAGCCTAGGAATGATAAATCAGTGAGCCTAATTTCAGTGGTAGACAATAAACTGATTGAGGATAGTCAGCATGGTTTTGGGAGATTGGAAGATTGTGTGTTATGAATCTTTCATCAAAGAAGTAACCAAAAAGGTTTACGAGGGCAAAGCCTTACATGGACTTCAGCAGGGCATTTGAGTAAGTTCTGCATGATAGGCTGCTCCGAACGGTGGCATCACATGGGTTCCAGGGAGAGTTAGCTGACAGGAGAGATAATCGGCATCATGGAAGGAAGCAGATGATAATGGTGGTTAGCTGTTTTACAGACTGGAGGCCTGTGACTAGTGGTGAGCTTCAGGGACCCATTGTTCATGGCTTGTATCAACAATTTGGATGAGAATGTATAAGGCATGTTTAGTAGGTGGGCAGATGACAATAAAATGGGTGGATTTGTAGACAGAGAAGATCATTCTAAAAGTCACATCAGGATCTTGATCAGCTGGGCAAGTGGACTGGGTAATGGCAAATGGAGTTTAATGCAGATTAAGTATGAGGTGTTGGATTTTGAGAAGTCAAACCAGGTCAGGACATTCACAGTAAATAACCAGGTTCCTGGAGAGTGTTAGCGAGCAGTACAGGTACAGAGTTCCCAGAAAGTGGCACTATAGGTAGATATGGTGGTCAAGAGGCTTTCAGTACATCGGCCATCATCAGTCAGCGTATTGAGTATAAACGTTGGTATGTTATATTACAGTTGTGCAACGCTTTGGTGAGGCCATATTTGGAATATTGTGTTCAGTTTGGGCCATAGTGTTGCCCGCGTTTAGCCCATATCCCTCTAAACATTTTATATCTAAGTACCTGTCCAAGTATCTTTTAAATGCTGTTATAGTTTCTGCCTCAACTATTGCCTCTGGCAGCTCGTTCCATAGTGAAAATGTTGTCCCTCAGGTTCCTATCTTGTCTCTCTCACTTTAAACATATGTCTGCTTTTTTTTGGTTCCCCTACCCTGGGTAAAGGACTGTATTACACCCTATTTATTTACCCTATCTGTTCCCCTTATGATTTTATAGGCCTCTATAAGATCACTCCTTCGCCTCCTGTGCTCCAAGGAATAAAGTAATTCCTCAACCTCTCCATATAGCTCAGCCCCTCAAGTATTGTCAACATCCTCGTGAATCTTCTCTGCGCTTTTTCCAGCTTAATGACATCCTTCCTATAGCAGGTTAACCACAACTGAACACAGTCCTCCAAATGTGGCCTCACCAATGTTACAACCTCTATACTCAATACCTTGGCTGATGAAGGGTAATGTACCAAAATCGGCAGTTAATTGTCACTTTGTCGTGGTGGAGAAGCTGGTGTGGTCCTGAGATCCTGAGAGCGATGCCGTCTGGAGCTATGCTCCTGGTAGGGCCCCCCATGGCGATGAGGTCGAGGGGGAGGTTTCTGACAAAGAGCAATCCAACCAAGACCTCAACGGTGGAACAGGCGGAGGATGATGGCTGACCATAGTGGAGCGTCACAACGGTTGGGAAGGCAGATGAAGGCTGCAACAGAGAAGGGTCCCCGGACGTCTTGGACTCCATGTCACTGGATATTGACCCAGATCTGTCAAGGACCATGGGGTGGCTGTCTGTGCACCAGTCTCCCCACACACAGGCGTCCTCCATAAGAGGACAGTCATACTCGTTTCGAGTGACTGCCGATGATGATGATGATGTCCCAAAAGCCTTTTTAACCACCCTATCTAACTGTGACTCCACTTTCATGGAACTACAATACCATTTGTATTTGAGCACTGTGAAGGCCCTGCCCTTTGATTTCCCAAAATGCGACACTTCGCACTTACAGTATCTGCATTGAACTCCATCAGCCATTCCTCAGCCCACTTGCCCAGCTGATCAAATGGCAACTATAATTTTTGATACCACCCACATTAGTGCATCTGCAAAGTTACTAATCATGCCTTGTACATTCTCATCCAAATTGTTGATACAAACCAAAAATAGCCATGGGCCCAGTACTAATTCCAGAGGCACACCGCCCGTGACAGACTTCCAGTCCAAAAAAACACCCTCTGCTTCCTTCCATGGAGCAGAATTTCAGAGTATCAAATTTGGTAGCTCTTCCTGGATCCCATGGCTCCAGATTCCTAAGCTTCCTGACCAGCCTACCAGGTGGAACATTCTCAAAGAGTTTGCTGAGGTCCATATAGACATGGTCCATGGTTTTGCCCTCGTCAACCTTTTTGGTTATCTCTTGAAAAACCTCAATCAAATTTGCAAGACACCTAATGTTAGGCTCACTGGTATGCTATTCCTTGCAGCTCTTCCTAAATAGAGACACAACATTAGCCGCCTCCCAGTCGTCCGGTACCTCGCCTGTGTCTAACGATGATTTATATATCTCAGCCAGGGCTCCCGCAATTTATTTTCTGCCTTCCCACAGTATTCTTGGATATACCTGATCAAGTCTGGAAGTGTTATCTAACATCATGTGCCCTAGGCCGTCCAGTACCTCCTTGACCATAATACACACTGTCCTCAAGACATCTCCATTAACTATCGCAAGCTCCCTAGCCTTTATATTTTTCTCCATGGTAAAAACAGTGGGGAAATACTCATTGAGGACCTTGCCCATCTCCTGCGGCTCCACACTCAGAGGACCTCTTTGATTTCTGACAGGTACTATTTTCTCCCTAGTTACCCTCTTTCCGTTAACGTATTTATAAAATTACTTCGGATTTTCCTGAATATTATCTGCCAGAGCTATCTCTTGCCACTTTTTGCTCTCCTGATTTCCTTCTCATGTATGCTCCACAGTCTCCTAAACTCCCCCAGAGATACACTTGATCCCAGCTGCCTACACCGGATGCAGGCCTCCTTTTTCCTGACCAGAGCCTCAATTTCTCTGTCATCCAAGCTTCCTTACTTTCAGCTGCCTTGCCCTTAAGTCTAACTGGAACATGCACGCCTTGAACTCTACCTCTTTTAAAACCATCTGACTTTCCAGACATCCCTTTGCCTATAAACAGCCTACTCCACTTTAGCAAGTTCCTGCCAAATACCATCAAGGTTGGCCTTTTCCCAATTCAGAATTTTAACGTGAGCCTGCCCTGTCTCTATCCATAACTATTTTAAAGCTTATAGAACTGTGGTCGCTAGTCCCAAAAGGCTAGTCCCACTGACATTACAATCACTTGCCCTTCCCAATTTCCTAAGAGTAGGTAAAGCTTTGCCCTCTCCCTTGTAGGACACTCTACATATTGCCTATGGAAACTTTCCTGAACACATCTGACAAATTCCACCCTGTCTAAGCCTTTAGCACTATGGCAATTCCAGTCTATATTAAGAAAGTTAAAATCCCCTACTATGACAACACTATCAGTTGTGCAGCTGCCTGCAATCTTCCAGCATATTTGCTCTTCTAATTTCCGTTGACTTTTTGGGAGCTCCACCCATATAGCCTCACTTGACATACAATCAGTAATGTCATCTCGGACTACTGCCATGACATGCTCCTTAAAACAACTCAGCCTCCTTCTTTACCCCCGCCTTTGTCTTGCCTGTAGCATCTGTACCCTGGCATAGTAAGCTGCCAATCCTGTCCCTTAGCAAGGTTTCTGTAATGGCTATAATGTCCCAGTCACACGCACCTATTAATGCTCTTCGTTCATCCACCTTACTCGTCAGGCCTATCGCATTGAAATGAATGCATCTTAAACCAACATTCATGCCACGCTCCTGCCTATCCTGTCTACTAAACTTGCTTTCATCACCTTCCCTACCAACTTACTCTTACCTGCCTCAGTCCTGCATTGGATCCCATCTTGTGCCAATCTAGTTTAAACCTTCCTGAGTAGGAGTCTCAAACCTACCCACCTAGGTTCCCCTCCAGTTCAGGTGCAAGCCGTCCCTCTTGTATAGGTCACCTCTGCCCCAGAAGAGGTGCCAATGGTCGAATAATCAGAATCCCTGCCCCTTGGACCAACTCTTCAGCCACAAATTCACCTGTCCTATCTTCCTTTTCACTAGGACGTCACTAGGAAGTGGCTCCAGGCGCAATCTGTAAATTATTATCCTCGAGGTTCTACTTTTTAACTATTTGCCTAGCTCTCTGTATTCACTCTGTAGGACCTCATTCCTTTTCCTATCAATGTTCTATCTGCCAACGTGCACAATGACTTCCGGCCGCTCCCCCTTCCCCTTGAGAATATTCTGCGGCTGCTCAGAGATAGCCAGAACCCTGTCTCCATGGGAGGGAGGCAACACACTATTCTAGAATCCCCTGTCTGACCCCTTCTCTAACAAATCTCCAATCTATGGCTCTGACTGTCTTCACCCCCCTTGCAATGCCTCAGATCCAGGCTGGATGCCACAAACCTCACCACTACTGCTCTCCCCTCTCCAGTTATCCTCTCCAACAGTATCCAAAGACCTGTTGTCGTGGGGCATGGCCACAGGGGATTGTTGCACTCTCTAGTCTCTTTCCTGATGGTCACCCATCTACTTTCTGCCTGTATCAGGCATGACCACTTCTCTGTAACTCCTACCTTTGACTCTGAGGACATCATCCAGCTGTCCTTAAGGCGGCAAGGCAAAATAATGGAAATCACAGGCCAGTTAGTCTGACTTCTGTGGTTGATAACATTTTAGAGTCCATTATTGAAGATGAGATTTCGGGGTACTTGGAGGCACATGACAAAATATGCCAAACTCAGTATTTTTTTGTTAAGGGGAGATCTTGCCTGACAAATCTGTTGGAGATTTTGAAGAAGTAACAAGCAGGATAAACAAAGGAGAGTCTTTGGATGTTGTTTACTTAGATTTTCAGAAAGCCTTTGATAAGGTGCCGCATGTGAGGCTACCAAACAAGATAGGAACCCATGGTATTAGAGGGAAGCTACCAGCATGGATAAAAGATTGGCTGGATGGCAGAAGGCAAAGAGTGGGAATAAAGGAGGCCTTTTCTGGTTGGCTGCTGATGACTAGTGGTGTTCTGCAGGGGTTGGTGTTGGGTCCGCTACTCTTCACATTATATGTTAATGATCTGGATGATGGAATTTATGGTTTTGTGGCTAAGTTTGTGGATGATATGAAGATATGTGGAGGGGCAGGTAGTGTTGAGGAAGCAGGGAGTCTGCAGGAAGACTTGGACGAGTTAGGTGAGTGGGCAAAGAAGTGGCAGATGGAATACAGTGTATCAAAGTGAACGGTCATGCACATTGGTAGCAGGAATAAAGGGATATTCTTATTTCTAAATGGGGAGAGGATTCAGAAATGGGAGGTTCAAAAGGACCTAGGAGTGCTGGGGCAGGATTCCCGAAAGGTTAATTTGCAGGTTGAGTCAGCAGGAAGGAAGGCAAATGCAATGTAAGCATTCATTTCGAGAGGACTAGAATATAAAACATGCTTTTTAAGGCGCTGGTGAGACAACATTTGGAAGTTGTGAGCTGTTTTGGGCCCCATATGTGAGGAAGAATGTTCTGGCTTTGTAGAGGATCCTGAGGAGGTTTATGAGAGTGGTCCGAGGGATGATTGGGTTAACATATGAGGAACATTTGAAGGTTCTGAGCCGGTACTCACTGGAGTGTAGAACGATGAGGGGTGATCTCATTGAAACCTATCGAATAACGAAAAGCCTGGACATGGAAAGGATGTTTCTAGTTATGTGAGAATCTAAAACCAGAAGGTACCACCTCAGAATAAAAAGGCGTACAATTAGAATGGAGATGAGGGGGAATTTTTTTAGCAGAGGGTGGTGAATCTGTGGAATTCATTGCCACAGATGGCTGTGGAGGTCAAGACGTTAGGTATTTTTAAAGCAGAGATTGATAGTATTGATTAGTAAGGGCGTCCATAGTTACGGGAGGAGGCAAGAGAATGAGAGGGAAAAATAGATCAGCCATGATTAAATGGCAGCGTAGACTCGATGGGCCACATGGTCTAATTCTGGTCCTATGTTCTTATAATATGTGAGCATTTTCTTAACAGAAGTATACCTTTACAGTCTAGTAACAACTGCAGCATAATAGGTTCCTCCTGAGGTGGCTTGACAGATCCATCCTCAGTGGTAACTACACCAGTTTATTCTAGAGAATAGTCTTTATATTCTCTGTTGAAAGGATATTAATGGATTGCATTATGTTGGCCTTTGTGCTCATAATTATTGTAGTTTTCAAGGTTGTGGAAATAGCAATATGTAAGACTAATGTTGATAAAATTAAATTCTGCCTATATGCTTTTTTGCTGTAGCATTAGTCTGCTGAAATAGGATCTGTATGAATGTTTTAATATTTTAATTTAGAATCCCTGTTAAGTACTGTTTTAGTATTCTCCCAAGCAACTGCAATTGATGACTTAATTGCTTTGAGGTTTTCAGTATTATAAAATGCACATTTTTTAATTTTGATTTCTAGGTACTGTGGTCGGATTCCTCAGTGACTTTTGTAACCAAATCTAATCGGGAACTGAAAGAATTTCTTGCAAAGGTAAAAACCGAGAAACTAACGTGATTAGAAGACAAACTTTTGAAGGTTCAGGGGGAAATTTAATTGTTTTTATCCTGTGTTTCAAGATTGTTGCAGCAAATTTCTAGTCAAAGCTTTTCAGATTTTCTAATCAAAGCCAATAATTTGAATGGAAATATATTAATGTAAAATTCTTTAATTGATACATTTCTGCTAAACTATATGGGTTAGGATAAAATCCTGAAAGATGTGGGCTACAATAGACAATAGGTGCAGGAGTAGGCCAGTCGGCCCTTCGAGCCAGCACCGCCATTCAATGTGATCATGGCTGATCATCCCCAATCAGTACCCCGTTCCTGCCTTCTCCCCATATCCCCTGACTCCGCTATTTTTAAGAGCCCTATGTAGCTCTCTCTTGAAAGCATCCAGAGAATCTGCCTCCACCGTCCTCTGAGGCAGAGAATTCCACAGGCTCACCACTCTCTGTGAGAAAAAGTGTTTCTTTGTCTCCATTCTAAATGGCTTACTCCTTATTCTTAAACTGTGGGCCCTGGTTCTGGACTCCCCCAACATCGGGAACATGTTTCCTGCCTCTAGCGTGTCGAAACCCGTAACAATCTTATATGTTTCAATAAGGTATCCTCTCATCCTTCTAAAATCCAGAGTGTACAAGCCCAGCTGCTCCATTCTCTCAGCATATGACAGTCCCGCCATCCCGGGAATTAACCTTGTAAACCTACGCTGCACTCCCTCAATAGCAAGATTGTCCTTCCTCAAATTAGGGGACCAAAACTGCAAACCATACTCCAGGTGTGGTCTCACTAACCCAATCTCTGTACAACTGCAGATTGGGTTAGATTTGAGCCAACCTTTGATTTAGGTATGCCACAATGAGATAAGTGCACTTTGATTTGATTTTCATGATACTGATGAAGGAAGACAATCATGTGTTTCCAGTATGCAAAGATGTAACATTACTGCTCCTTAATGATCTGCCATTTATGCAAATATAAATAGGCATTTTGTTGGATTTGCCTCTCAGTATGAGTCCATATTTAAGGTAAAGATCATATTTTTATTTAACATTCTAATTGCATACATGGTGATTTATTATAGTGAGATTCCAATAAATGTAGTTGAAAAATCTATCATGTAAGCAGATTTAGCCCAGAGATGGCTGCAACTGCAATTCACAATTTTGGCATGAGATGCAAAAAACTCCAAAAATATATATTTTGCAGAAGTTTCAACATGGTTCATTTTGGCATGTAGATTTTGTAAATAGAAAATGTTATTGTGCCAGAATAATTATTGGAATAGATTCCAATTGCATCAAATTCCCATTATATTCTTATGTTGAAAATACATAGAGCTTTAACCGTTGGTCATATAAGATCTTTATCTTTTGGACTAATTTACCCTATATGCTTCAATTGGATTGTTAATTTTATCAACAAAAATTGTAATGGCCAAATCACTGGATGGATTTAAGAGAGAGTTAGATAGAGATCGAGGGGCTAGTGGAGTCAAGGGATATGGGGAGAAGGCAGGCACGGGTTATTGATAGGGGACGATCAGCCATGATCACAATGAATGGCGGTGCTGGCTCGAAGGGCGGAATGGCCTCCTCCTGCACCTATTTTCTATGTCTATGTCTATTCAACTGAATCATCTTGAATTATAGACACAACATGCTGGAGTAACTCAGTGGGACAGGCAGCATCTATGGAGAGAAGGAATGGGTGATGTTTCGGGTCGAGTCGTCACCCATTCCTTCTCTCCAGAGATGCTGCCTGTCCCGTTGAGTTACTCCAGCATTTTGTGTCTACCTTCGATTCAAACCAGCATCTGCAGTTCTTTCCTACACACCTTGAATTATAATCAGATCATATTGTCTGCAGAGGGAAATTTGTTGCTGAGAAAATGTGAAAGAAACTGCTCATTATTTATGTTTGGCACTGGCTTTGTTTAGTTTAGAGATACTGTGTGGAAACAGGCTCTTCAGCTCACCCAGTCCATGCCGACCAACGAACACCCGTGCACTAGTTCTATCCTACAAACTTGGGAAAATTTACAGAAGCCAACTAACCTACAAACCTACAAATCTTTGGGATGTGGGAGGAAACTGTAACTCCGTACAGACAGCACCTGTAGTCAGGATTGAACGCGGGTCTCTGGCACTATAAGGCAGCAACTCTACCGCTGCGCAACGGTGCCGTCCTTGCATTTCTTTTTGCATTTTTTTAGTTGGATCTGTTGAAATGTTAAGGTGAGTTATTATTGAAATAGTCTCTGTGAAGAGACTGTACAAAACACGGGACAATCCTGAAAAACAAATGATCATTTGAATTGAAAAACCACCTGTAAGGTTATGTAGGAGAAAAGGCATCAAATGGAATGTTTAGTTTGGAGATGCAGTGTATAAACAGGCTGTTCGGTCCATCAAGTCCACGTCTACCATTGATCACCCATACACTAGTTCTATGTCATCCCACTTTCGCATCCTACACACTAGGGGCAATTTACTGAGGCCAATTAATCCAAGCACTGAGAAAACCCGCACGGTCACAGGGAGACCGTACAAACAGACAGCGCCCGCGGTCAGGTTCGCTCCACAGCTGTGCCACTGCGCTGCCCTACACAATATTAATCATATTAATCAATATTAATACATTGGATTAATATTGGTGAAACTGACCCAGAATGTTACAAGATCTATACTTGTAAAGGAAAAGGAAATTATTTATATTCAGCACTCAGTTAGATTTAGTAAGTAGGAAATGCCTTAAGAATAACTTCTTCCTCCTTGGAGGATCTAATATAAACTAAGAATGTTATTATAATTCAGCTGTTATTAATTTGGTAAAGTCATTGCAGGCTTGGACACCAGTTGGAACCAAGCTTTAAGAATTTGCAATGCATTTGTTGCTCACTCTACAATGTGCTCGAAGCAGTAAGCTGAAAAAGAGTGGTACAAAAAACTATTGGCCATAGGTTGGGTTAGATTTATTATTGCAACGTGTACTGAGGTACAGTGGAAAGTTTTGTTCTGCTTGCTATTCAAACAGATCAGATATACCATGCATAAGTATAATCAGTTCAAATGAAATTACAATAGATAAAGCAAAGGGGAAGGTACAGAGTGCAGGATATAGTTCTCAGCCTATTGTAACTCAACAGTTCAATAGACAAAGTACAATGTCCTCAATGGAGTAGAGGCGAATCAAACAGTACCCTAGTGAGACCACACCTGGAGTATTGTGTGCAGTTTTGGTCCCCTATTTGAGGAAGGACATTCTTGCTATTGAGGGAGTGCAGCGTAGGTTTACAAGGTTAATTCCCGGGATGGCGGGACTGTCATATGCTGAGAGAATGGAGCGGCTGGTCTTGTACACTCTGGAGTTTAGAAGGATGAGAGGATGATGAGTTGTGAGTGTGAAATTCTCTGCCTCAGAGGGTGGTGGAGGCCGGTTCTATGGATACTTTCAAGAGAGAGCTAGATAGGGCTCTTAAAGATAGCGTACTGTACGCTTCTGACAAGCTTCTGTACTTTTTGTCAGATGGGAGCAGGGAGCAGAAAGAATGACTGGGATGGGAGAAGTCTTTGATTATGGCTGCTGTTCTGAGACAGCATGAAGTGTAGATGGAAGCAATAGTGGGAAGTCTGGTCTGTGTGATGGATAGGGCTGGGTCGCCTGGGTGAGGGTGTCTGATGTTGAAAGACCCGAAACACCCAATGACACCAGGTTACATCACTGATGATGTGTTCAGGAGCATCAATAGATGTATTTTTTAATCTATTTACAACTCTCTGCAATTTCTTGTGCTTGGAAGAACTATTCCCAAAACAAGCTGTGAAACAACCTGATGTAAGAGTCACTGGAGACATGCCTCAGTATCCTCAGGAAATAGAACATAGAACAGTACAGCAAGTAAACAGGCATTTCTGCCCACAATATTTGGGCCAAACATGATGCCAAGTTAAATTGTCTTTACATGATCCATATCCCTCCATTCCCTGCACTTCCATGTGCCTATCCAAAACCCCTGGTAATGTGTTCAAGGCTCTGTGTAAAATTACTTGTCCTACACATCTCCATTAAACTTTCCACTTCTCACATACCTATTCCCTATAGTGTTGGACATTTTGACACTGGGAGAAAGATTCTGACTGGCTATCTTATCTATGGCTATAGGGGTGTTTGTGGTCCGTCTTGGCTGTCACATCAATGTGGTCGGTCCACGATTGATAATTGGTAATATTAATGCCACGGAACTTGATGCTCTCAACTATTTGCACTTCTGTAACATCAGTGGTGATTGGGCAGGTACTATACCATGCCTCCTCAAGTCAATAACTAGCTCCTTTATCTTGATAACTTTGAGGGAAACCATGTCACCAAGTTCTCTTTCTCCTTCCTGTACACCATCTCACCAATGTTGGTAATTTGGTCCACCACGTTTGTCTTCTGTAACCATGTAGATGGAATTAGAGCTGAGTTTGGTGCTGCAGTTGTGGGTTTCTAGGTATTATATTAGGGTTCTGAGAACACATCTTTGTGGAGCACCAAATTTGAGAATTATGGTGGAGGAGGTGTTGTCATGTATCTTCACTGATTGAAGTCTGTGGGTCAGAATATCAAGGATCCAGTAGCAGAAGGGGGTGTCCAGGGGATTGGGGATGAGTTTGGATGAGATAATGGTGTTGAAGGCAGAGCTATGGGTCGATAAATAGGAATCTAACGTTGGAGTCCTTGTTGTCTTGGTGTTCCAAAGATAAGGTTAAGGCCAGGGAGATGGCATCTGCTGTGGATTTGCTGCAATGTTAAGCAGAAAGCAGTGGATCAAGGCTGGCTGGGAGGCTGGAGTTGATGTGCACCATCACCAGTCTCTCAAAACCTCATGATGGAAGTGAGCAGCCAGAGACAAATATATTTACAATGTTTCAAAGGCATTTGGACAAATGCATCGGTAGGAAAAGTGTAGAGGAACATGGGTGGAATACAGGCAAATGAGATGAATGTAAAGTGCGGCACAGTGCCTTACAGTGCCAGAGACCTGGGATCGATCCTAACTATAGTTGCTGTCTGTGGAGAGTTTGTACTTCTCCGCGACCCACCAGTATTTCGGCAACTCAGCCGTGCTTAACGATGATTCATATATTTTAACCAGGGCTCCTGCAGTTTCTTTTTCTTGCCTCCCACTGTGTCCTCGAGTACATCTGATCAAGCCCGGAAGACTTATCCATGTTCATAGGACTTGGAGCATCCAGCACCCTCTCAACCATAATACGGACTGAGCTCAAGACATCTCCATTACCCGTCCCAAGCTCTTCATGTCTTTCTCCGCAGTTAATAAAGAAGAGAAATACTCATTAAAGACCTTGCCCAACTCCTCCAAATTCACATAAAGATGACCACTTTGGTTTCTGAGGGGCCCTATTCTCTCTCTAGTCACCTTATTTCCCTAAATGTACTTACAAAATATTTTTGGATTTTCCTTAATATTATCTGCCTGTGCTATCTCCAGTCTCCTTTTTCCTCTCCCGATTTCCTTTTTTCTCCCCGATACCTCCAAGGATGCACTTGATCCCAGCTGCCTATACATGTCCAATGCCTCCTCCTTTTTCCTGAACGAGCCTCAATTTTCTCTCATCATCCAGGCTTCCTTATTCCCACCTGCCTCCCTTTCCTCTAACAGGAACATGCATGCCCTGAATACTTGTCATCACTGATTTTAAAACATTCCCTTTTTCAAACGTTCCTTTGCATGAAAACAATTTGCTCCAATCAACTTGAACAAGTTCCTGTCTAGTAGCATCAAAGTTGCCCTTCCCCAAATTCAGAATTTTACCAGTGGAACTTTAACCACCCTGTCTTTATCCATAACTATTTTAAAGCTAATAGAACAGTAGTCGTTGGTCCCAAAAGGTTTGTCCACAGACCCTTCAGTCACTTGACCTTCCTGATTTCCTAAGAATAGATCAAACTTTGCCTTCTCCCTTGTAGGGCCCTTTGCAAATTGCCTGAGGAAACTTTCATGAACACATTTGACAAATTATTAATTCCTCTTATCCTTTCCATTCATTCTCCCCTCCTACTGAGATCCAAATACGGTTTCACTGCTTCACATCACCTTTCTTGAGATCCTCAAGATCTACAAGAGTATAGTAAACTTATCTATTATCATTCAGGCCCTGTTTACGAAAAGCTGATCAGAATCCTAAAGCACAGGAAGAGACCATTCAACACATCATGCCAGCTCTTCAATTAGTTTATCCAATTAATGTTAATTCCTTCATTATCCCCATCGCCATATACTTTTTCTCTTGATATCTATTTTGTGAATTACTATTGTATCCACTGGAATGACCCTAGTACACCATAGTCCAAAACTTGGTGCATTTAAAAGCTTACAATTTTCCCTATGTTGCTTTTGCATTTTCTCTTAAATCTACTAAAGAATCAATTACCCCTGATATAATTTGAATTGCACGTGTGTTTTACCTCTCATTGTAGATTTAAATTTACCTTATTTAAAAAAAAATCTGAATTAACGAACCTTTGCAAAACATTAGTTTGGTTATAATCTGAGTATTGTGTCCAGTTTAGAGTACCGCATTTTGGTAAATATGTTGATTTTTTAGAAAGGGTGCAGAAGAGATTCTAGGGATGCTCAATGGGCCTGTCCCACTTAGGCGACTCTTTAGGCGACTGCCAGGGACTAGTTTTAATGAAAATCACCTACGACAGCACCTATGAAAACCTACGACAACACCGATGTCAACCTACAACAATCTACAACAGTAGAAATTGTCGCCACATGATGAAAATTTTGCGGCAGTCGCTTGTAGTCGCCCAAAAAAATCACCTAGGTGGAATAGGCCCATTACTTTGGCTATGTGCATAGACTGGAGCAGCTGGGATTGTTCTTCTGCTAACAGAGGAAGCAGCAAGGGGATCTAATAGAGATATTTAAAATTCTAAAGAGGATAAACAAAGTAGATTGAGATTAATTATTCCCATTGACAAAAGGTTCAAGGACAAAAGGGACAAAGAATGGGGTGATTAGCAAAACAACCAAAAGTAATGTGAGGAATAACTTGTATATAATGTGGTGGAGGCTTATTGAATTATAGTGTTCAAAAGTGAGTTAGATAAATATCTGAAAAGAGAGATTTTGAGGGACAGACGAATTGACCTCCTTTAATGATTCTCCGGTAACTGCAAAAATAATATAACTGATCCAGACTAAGATGTTCCAAGTATCTGATGAGAGGCCTGTAGCCAGTGGAATGCTGCAGGAGTCATTGCTGGATTCACTGCTGTTGGTTATCTACATCAAAGGTTTTGATGACAATGCAGTTAACGTTGTTGGTAAAATTGCCGATGGCACCAAGATTGTTGGTGACGGTGAGGAAGGATATCTTAAGTTTACAACAATAGAGACCAGTTGGGAAGATGGGCCACGGATTGGCAAATGGAAGTAAACTCTAACAAATGTAAGGTGTTGCACTTTGGTTTGTCAAACCAGAGTAGGACTTGCACTGTAAATGGTAGAGCCCTGGAAAGAGTTTCAGAACCGAGAGATTCGGGTCTACCGGTACATGGTTCTCTAAAAGTGGCGAGTTAGGTGGACAGTGTGGTGAAGAAGACGCAAAATGTAAGAAACATACAAAGGGAAGAATGAGGCAACCGTGGCTAACAAAGGAAGTCTGAGATGAGGATTAAGGATGAGGTTTCAGGGTACTTGGAGCTACATGATAAAATAGGCCAAAGTCAGCATGGTTTTGTTAATATTAGACCTTGCCTGACCTATTTGTTGGAATTTGTTTCAGGAAGTAACAAGCAGAGACATAGAGTCTGGATGTTGTTTACTTGGATTTTCAGAAGGCCTTTGATAAGTTTCCACATGTGAGGCTGCTAAACATGACAGGAGCTCATGGTATTTAGAGACTAGATACAAGATTGGCTGACTGGTAGAAACATAGAAACATAGAAATTAGGTGCAGGAGTAGGCCATTCGGCCCTTCGAGCCTGCACCGCCATTCAATATGATCATGGCTGATCATCCACTCAGTATCCCGTACCTGCCTTCTCTCCATACCCTCTGATCCCCTTAGCCACAAGTGCCACATCTAACTCCCTCTTAAATATAGCCAATGAACTGGCCTCGACTACCCTCTGTGGCAGGGAGTTCCAGAGATTCACCACTCTCTGTGTGAAAAAAGTTCTTCTCATCTCGGTTTTAAAGGATTTCCCCCTTATCCTTAAGCTGTGACCCCTTGTCCTGGACTTCCCCAACATCGGGAGCAATCTTCCTGCATCTAGCCTGTCCAACCCCTTAAGAATTTTGTAAGTTTCTATAAGATCCCCTCTCAATCTCCTAAATTCTAGAGAGTATAAACCAAGTCTATCCAGTCTTTCTTCATAAGACAGTCCTGACATCCCAGGAATCAGTCTGGTGAACCTTCTCTGCACTCCCTCTATGGCAATAATGTCCTTCCTCAGATTTGGAGACCAAAACTGTACGCTATACTCCAGGTGTGGTCTCACCAAGACCCTGTACAACTGCAGTAGAACCTCCCTGCTCCTATACTCAAATCCTTTTGCTATGAAAGCTAACATACCATTCGCTTTCTTCACTGCCTGCTGCGCCTGCATGCCCACTTTCAATGACTGGTGTACCATGACACCCAGGTCTCGCTGCATCTCCCCTTTTCCTAGTCTGCCACCATTTAGATAATAGTCTGCTTTCCTGTTTTTGCCACCAAAATGGATAACCTCACATTTATCCACATTATACTGCATCTGCCAAACATTTGCCCACTCACCCAGCCTATCCAAGTCACCTTGCAGTCTCCTAGCATCCTCCTCACAGCTAACACTGCCCCCCAGCTTAGTGTCATCCGCAAACTTGGAGATATTGCCTTCAATTCCCTCATCCAGATCATTAATATATATTGTAAATAGCTGGGGTCCCAGCACTGAGCCTTGCGGTACCCCACTAGTCACTGCCTGCCGTTGTGAAAAGGACCCGTTTACTCCTACTCATTGCTTCCTGTTTGCCAGCCAGTTCTCTATCCACATCAATACTGAACCCCCAATGCCGTGTGCTTTAAGTTTGTATACTAATCTCTTATGTGGGACCTTGTCGAAAGCCTTCTGGAAGTCCAGATACACCACATCCACTGGTTCTCCCCTATCCACGCTACTAGTTACATCCTCGAAAAATTCTATAAGATTCGTCAGACATGATTTACCTTTTGTAAATCCATGCTGACTTTGTCCAATGATTTCACCACTTTCCAAATGTGCTGCTATCCCATCTTTAATAACTGACTCTAGCAGTTTCCCCACTACCGATGTTAGACTAACTGGTCTGTAATTCCCCGTTTTCTCTCTCCCTCCCTTCTTAAAAAGTGGGGTTACGTTTGCTACCCGCCAATCCTCAGGAACTACTCCAGAATCTAAAGAGTTTTGAAAGATTATTACTAATGCATCCACTATTTCTGGAGCTACTTCCTTAAGTACTCTGGGATGCAGCCTATCTGGCCCTGGGGATTTATCGGCCTTTAATCCATTTAATTTACCCAACACCACTTCCTGGCTAACCTGGATTTCACTCAATTCCTCCAACTCCTTTGACCGCGGTCCCCTGCTATTTCCGGCAGATTATTTATGTTTTCCTTAGTGAAGACGGAACCAAAGTAGTTATTCAATTGGTCCGCCATATCCTTGTTCCCCATGATCAACTCACCTGTTTCTGACTGCAAGGGACCTACATTTGTTTTAACTAATCTCTTTCTTTTCACATACCTATAAAAACTTTTGCAGTCAGTTTTTATGTTCCCTGCCAGTTTTCTTTCATAATCTATTTTTCCTTTCCTAATTAAGCCCTTTGTTATCCTCTGCTGGTCTCTGAATTTCTCCCAGTCCTCCGGTATGCTGCTTTTTCTGGCTAATTTGTACGCATCATCCTTCGCTTTGATACTATCCCTGATTTCCCTTGTTATCCATGGATGCACTACCTTCCCTGATTTATTCTTTTGCCAAACTGGGATGAACAATTTTTGTAGTTTATCCATGCAGTCTTTAAATGTCTTCCATTGCATATCCACCGTCAACCCTTTTAGAATTAATTGCCAGTCAATCTTGGCCAATTCACGTCTCATACCCTCAAAGTTACCTTTCTTTAAGTTCAGAACCATTGTTTCTGAATTAACAATGTCACTCTCCATCCTAATGAAGAACTCAACCATATTATGGTCACTCTTGCCCAAGGGGGCACGTACAACAAGACTGCTAACTAACCCTTCCTCATTACTCAATACCCAGTCTAAAATAGCCTGCTCTCTCGTTGGTTCCTCTACATGTTGATTTAGATAACTATCCCGCATACATTCCAAAAAATCCTCTTCCTCAGCACCCCTGCCAATTTGATTCACCCAATCTATATGTAGATTGAAGTCACCCATTATAACGGTTTTGCCTTTGTCGCACGCATTTCTAATTTCCTGTTTGATACCATCTCCAACTTCACTACTACTGTTAGGTGGCCTGTACACAACACCCACCAGCGTTTTCTGCCCCTTAGTGTTTCGCAGCTCTACCCATACCGATTCCACATCCTGCAAATTAATGTCCTTCCTTTCCATTGCGTTAATCTCCTCTCTAATCAGCAACGCTACCCCACCTCCTTTTCCTTTCTCTCTATCCCTCCTGAATATTGAATATCCCTGGATGTTCAGCTCCCAGCCTTGGTCACCCTGGAGCCATGTCTCCGTGATCCCAACTATATCATAGTCATTAATAGCTATCTGCACATTCAACTCATCCACCTTATTACGAATGCTCCTTGCATTGAGACACAAAGCCTTCAGGCTTGTTTTTACAACACTCTTACCCCTTATACAATTTTGTTGAAAAGTGGCCCTTTTTGATTTTTGCCCTGGATTTTCCGGCCTGCCACTTTTACTTTTCACCTTGCTACCTATTGCTTCTACCCTCATTTTACACCCCTCTGTCTCTACGCTCACACATTTAAGAAACCCTTTCCCTTTAACTCCATCCTCCACTAGCCCATTCGACACCCCACCCCCCTTATTCAGTTTAAAACCACCCGTGTAGCAGTGGCAAACCTGCCTGCCAGAATGCTGGTCCCACACCTGTTAAGATGCAATCCGTCCCTTTTGTACAGTTCCCCCTTACCCCAAAACAGATCCCAGTGATCTAAGAATCTAAATCCCTGCCCCGTGCACCAGTTCCTCAGCCACACGTTCAGGTCCCGTATCTCCCTGTTCCTGCTCTCGCCAGCACGAGGAACTGGAAGCAAACCGGAGATAACAACCCTGGAGGTCCTGCTTTTCAGCATTTTTCCGAGCTCTCTATAGTCACGCTGCAGAATATTCATCCCCTTCTTTCCGACATCGTTTGTGCCGACATGCACTACCACTTCCGGATGTTCACCTTCGCCCTTGAGGATTTTCTGCACTCTGAAGGCAAAGAGTGGGAATAAAGGCGGTCTAGAAAAGTAGATAATCCAGAAAGGCTCTGGAACCGAAGGTGCCAGAAAATTGGTGCTCAAGCCATAGCATGCCAGGAAGGGGACAGATTCAGGACATCTGGACTTACCTTGTCTGAACATCTGGACGCCCGCAGCGGCGACTGCGGAGGGTTGAGGACCCGACCACAGGGGAAAATGGAGGAGGACTGGCCAATTTTTGTGCCTTCCACCACAGTGATGAATGCTGTGTGGGTGTTTGTGTTAAATTTTTATTGTGTGTTTTTTTTTAATTGTACCGCTGCTGGCAAATTCATTTCACTTGCACTTTATGTGCAAGTGACGAATAAAACGTGACTTGACTTGACTTGAAACCACATTGTTTCAGCTTCATGTGCAGCCCAGCATGTTCTTTATTTCCCCACTGGATGGCAGCACTTTGCTCCCATGACCCAAGTCAGGCCTTTGTGTGGTGGCGGCTTTGAACGGTTGAAATGGGCAGAGAAATGGCAAATGGGGTTTAATCCGAGCAAGTGTGAGGTGTTGCACTTTGGGAGGTCAAATGTAAAGGGAAAATAAACAATTAATAGCATGACCCTTAACAGCATTAATGTGCAGAGGGATCTTGGGCATGTCCATAACTCCCTCAAAGTGGCAACACAAGTAGATAGAGTGGTAGAGAAGGCATATGGTGTGCTTGCTTTCATAGGTCAAAGCAATGAGTATAAGAGTCAAGAAGTCACAATGCAACTTTATCAGACTTTGGTTAGGCCTCATTTGGAGTATTACGTGTACTTATGGTTGCCCCATTTCTGGAAGGATATGGAAGCTTTGAAAAGAGTGCAGAGGAGATTATCCAGAATTATGCCTGCAGCAGGGAGCTTTCACTACAATAAGAGGTTAGACAGACTTGGATTGTTTTTTCTGAAATGCTAGAAATTGTTGGAACACCTGATATAATCTCAGAGTCATGCAGCAGGCCAGATTTAGAATATAGTGTTCAGTTTTGGTCACCCTGTTGTAGGAAAGATGTTGTTAAGCTGGAAAGGGTGCAGGGAAAATTTACAAGGATGTTGCCAGGAATCAAGGGCCTGAACTAAAGGAAGAGGTTGAGCAGGCTAGGATTTTATACTTGGAGCGCAGGAGGACGACCGGAGGACGTTCTTATAGTGGTGTGTAAAATCATGAGAGGAATAGGTAAAATAAATGTAGAGGTCTTTTACCCAGAGCGCAGGAATCAAGAACCAGAGGACATAGGTTTAAGTGGAGCTGCTATAGGAGGTAAGTCGAGGTAGGCAATATCATAACGTTTAAAAAACATTTGGACAGCTACATGGATAGTATAGGTTCAGAGGAATATGGGCCAAATGCAAGCAGGTGGGGGGACTAGTGCAGAGGGGGCAAGTTGGGCTAAAAGGCCTTTTCCCCCCTGTATGACTCTAAGACTGTATATGCCATTCCTTAGCCCACTTGCCCAATTGATCAAGATCCCACTGTCATTTTTGATAACCATCTTTCCTCTATACAATACCACCCATTTTAGTGTCACCTCACACAAGTATATACAATTATGAGAGGCATAGATGGAGTAGGCAGTCAGAACTTTTTTCCCAGGATGGAAATTCAAATACCTGAGGACATCACTTTAAGGTCAGAGGGGTAAAGTTTAAAAGTGATGTTTGGGACAAGTTTTTAAAGACAGAAGGTGATGAGTGCCTGGAATGTACTGCAGGGGATAGTGGTTGAAGCAGATACATTAGTGGCATTTAAAAGACTGAAATAGGCATATGGATAGGGAAGAATATGGGTTAATGGCAAGTAGATAAGTGATGCATTCATTGTAGATTAACCATATTAATCCATGCTTATATAATCTCCACTACACATATTATGCATGTCACACATTCACCATATAATCCAGACCAGGTTTTGGGCATCATGAGCACTGTACTTTTGTCAGCCTGTTGTTATGCCACGGCAGTTAGTACGTGAGCTGATGTGATGAGCACAGCTATGTGTAACGCTCTCTCTTTATGATCTTAATAAAAGACTAATGGTTCACTCCAGACTTTGTAATGGATCACTTGCAAACATGGTGTCAGAAGTGGGTTACAAACCCACGCCTCCACTTGGAGACCAGAAGTAGCAATGTTACAAAATTTTGAGATTTTAAAAATCAAGTCTGTAATTTATCCCATCAGATAAAGCATAAAAATAAGTTTAATTTGACACCTAATTCACTTTCATATCTCAAGTATTTAAAATGTTATGGCCATTTTCATACTGGGAAATGAGCATCTTGTTCCCTATTGATTTTCTATGGACATAACAAAAAAGCTGTGATCGTGAACAGTCAAAAGCCCATAACTTTCTTAAAAATTAAGAGAACTGAATGAAATTTTCAGTTATCATAGATTGAAGCATTCTGAAACAAATATAAAATAATCTTACTTGGATGACCTGAAATTAAAGCATATAATTAGTTAGTTACCTAATTGTAGCTAATTTCAGACTTCAATTACTAGATCTAAACATCTATCCATTTCTTAATAAATGATTAACATTTTTAAATAGCCTAAATGTCCAAATAATATTCACAAATAATTCACAATAAAACATGATTTTTAAATCTCATTTACATTAATTTATAGGCCAAATGGAAGGAATTTAGTGTTTAATTGCTGTAAATAAATGCCCATTTAAATCAGCTTTCCAGTGGGTCTCTGTGGAACGCGCTGGTTTAGAACGTTCACATTGCGGTAGATTTGTGCCCCAAATGCCCAGAAAAATACTGCGCGATATAATGGGCCCAAATTGAGCTACTCGCAATATTAAACTTAGTATAAAGGGATCTTTAGAAGCCCTTTTTAATGTAAAAATATACAACCTAACTTCTGCTATTTGCTTTATGAGACCCTGCGGTTGCTGGCGGTCGCGGGTTTAGAGATTGATTTTTAAACTACTATAACTATTATTCAAGGCCTTTAAACCTAATAATAGCTTTTGTGACGGGGTCTTCCAGCGATTTTTCGTTAATAATTAACTAGGCTGAACATTTTCGATTGGAACAGCTTAGAGAAAATCGCGTTTTAAAACCGCCCCCTCTAAACGGCGCCAAAATCGCGCACACCCTCAGCAGCAGATCTTCAACGACGCTTCAGGTAGGCTTTGCAACATACCTACCAGAAGTCTCCACTTTGGCACCTGCTGGGCCATCATCGCCTGAGCTGCAGGAAGGCAGCCATAACATACATTCCTTAACGGATCCGTTGTGCAAACACAAGGATCCCATGACACGTTTCAATAATGCCAAGGTTGTAGTGAAGATAGACACTAGGGCTCGCTGCAACGTCCTTTCCTTATCTGACTTCAGAAAAGTTCACAACAAAGAACCTATCAGGAAAACCAATGCCAAGCTGTACCCATTCGGTGGAGGTGAAGTTCAGCCAGTTGGAAAAGGGGAGCTGCCATGCCACCTGGTGTCCCAGGTCTACAACCTGGATTTTTTTTATTGTGTGAGGGGAAGTGCCCCTCCTGCTGGGTATCGATGCATGCCATGATATGGGCCTGGTCACCTTTCGTAAAGCTGTGCACCAGCTGTCTCCCAACCAGAGTCCTACTCGACAACCACTCTCAGAGTACAAGGACCTTTTTGAAAATAAACTTGGCAAGCTCCCTACCATGTACACTATTATAACTGGTCGCACCAGTTGTTCGTTTTTTCTCCCCCCCCCCCCCCCACCGAATCCCGCACGCAATGAGGGACCGCGTCAAAAATGAACTTTTCAGAATGGAAGCATTGGGCGTGATTGCCCCTGTCAATGACCCATCTGCCTGGGTTTCCACCATGGTCGCAGCTACCAAGAAGAATAAAGGCGAAATCAGGATCTGTATGAACCCAAAGGATTTAAACACTGCCATCAAATAATCCAGTCTGTGGTTTGGGCATCATGAGTACTGTAGTTTTATCACCCTGTCGTTATGCTATGGCAGTTAGTACGTGAGCTGATGTGATGAGCACAGCTGTGTGTAACGCTCTCTCTTTATGATCTTAATAAAAGACTAATGGTTCACTCCAGACTTTGTAATGGATCACTCACAAACAATCATGTTCAGCACATACATTGTAGGACAAAGGGCCTGTTCTTGTGCTGTGCTGTACTATGTCCTATGCTCATGCTGTACAGTTTCATGACTCTTTGGCTCTATCGTGCGCCTGCCCAGTAAGCCTGAAATTGGTTTGCCATGAGGTATATGTAGCTGTTTGCGCCCATGCCAATGAAATTGGAGAAAAAATTGATATTTGGGAATATCTTGAATGGAAACCCTGAAATACGAGACTTTTATACGACAAAATCCTGATCTCTTTGCCTTTTTGATCTTGTTTTTGTTCAGCAAACAATCTTTTTCAGGATACCTATATCAGAATAAACTGTCCTATTATGTTTGAACAGCGATATCATAAACACAAAATATCTTTTCATATTACAGCTTCCTCAAATGTTCCAGGATGAGAATTTGGAAAGTGTCATTCCCCAAATCAAGGACCTTGATTTTTGCACAGAAGAGAAAACATTTGCTGAACTGGAGCCATATCTCAGGTAAAAGTTTTAATTATGTGATCAGTCAAATATTTAAAAAATACAGGATATTATCCTGCAGGGATCTAAAGATTCTGGATTAAAAAACAAAATGGTTGGAATCACATCAGGCAGAATCTGTGGAACGAGAAAGAGTTCCGACACAGTCTTCAACCTGACAAATAAACGCTATATCTCATTCACAGTGTTTGTGCTGAACTTGATGTTAAACTGATCACATATGCCTGTAGATGATCCATATCCCTCTATTCCCTGCACTTCCATGTGTCTATCTTAAAGCCTCTTAAATGCCATTATTGTATCTACCTTCACCACCACCCCTGGCAAAATGCTCTACGCCCCCACTACTCTGTGCAAAAATAAACTTGCTCCTCACATCTCCATTAAACTTTCCCCCTCTCATCATATAGCTTGCCCTCTAGTGCTGGACATTTCCACCCTTGGGTTTGGGTTCTGACTGTTTACCCTATCTATGCCTCGTATAATTTTATATACTTGTATCAAATCTCCCCTCAACCTCTGACATTCCAGAGAAAAATTCCCAAACTATCCAACCTCTCCCTGAGCTGAAACCCTCAAATCCAGGCAGCATTCTGTTAAACCTCCTCTGCACCCTCTCCAAAAGCCACCAGATCTGTCCTATAATAGGGCAACCAGAACTGCACGTAATACTGCAAATGCAGTCCAACCAAAGACCTGCATCATGACTTCCTGACAAACTCAATGCCCCTGGCAATGAAGGTAAGCACACCATACACCTTCTTTACCTCCCTATCTACTTGTGCTGCCATATTCAGGGAACTGAACTTTTGCTCCAAGATCCCCGGCACATCAATGCTGTTGAGGATCTTACCATTAACTTTATGCTCTCCCCTTATTTTCAAACTCCAAAAGTGTGACACATCATACTTGCTTGGGTTAAACTCGACATGCCATTTCTTTGCCCATTTCTACAGCTGATCTATATCCCGCAGTATCTTCTGACAGCCTTCCTCACTGTCTGCAACTACTCCAGTTTGGTGTCATCAGCAAACTTGCTCACCAACTAATCTACATTTACGTCTAGGTCATTGATGTATGTCACAAACAGCAGAAGTCCCAGCACAGATACCCGTGGAATTTCACTGTCACAGGTCTCCAGCCAGAATATCTTCCTACCACCACAACACTCAGACTTTTATGAATAACTTGAATACATCTGACCAAGTCATCTTGAACCAAGTTATTCATACAAGACGGAGGGTAATCGTGAATCCCGGATTCCTTAATCTTCTCGATCAGCCTACCTTGAGGGGACCTTATCAAATGCCTTATTAAAATCCATATGTACAACATCCACCGCCCTACCTTCATAAATCTCTTCCATAAAAATTCAATCAAGTTAGTAAGATACGACCTCAGGCTTAAAATCCATGCTGGCTATTCCATATTTGCCCAATCTGTTCCAAATAGGAGTAAATAGTAAGATTAAACGAGAACTTACCAGTTTGAAGTTTGATCTGTATTTTATGAGGAGTTACGATGAGGGATTACGTGAAGAACCCCGCCAGGACGCATGCGTGTCATTCTTCAAAGCAGCGGTGTGAAATCACAGATAACTGTAATGACTAAACATAGTAAGATTAGAGAAGAGATACCAGTTAAGTATATGATCAGGGTGGGAGCGGAGGGCACGTAATCCCTCATCGCAACTCCTCATAAAATACAGATCAAACGTCAAACTGGTAAGTTCTCGTTTAATCTTACTATTTTACTTCGGAGTCACGTGAGTGACTACGTGAAGATTTTAAAGCTCTGTGATTTCATGCCGTGGAAACGAGTCCATGCATCACGTCTGCCTTGACTGTGGGAGGAATTGTGTTAACATAATTTGGACATGAATTCGACATTGAAATCATAAAAAATGTTAACACAAATTTATAACCCCTTTTTATGGGTTTAAATTAATTTACAGAACTTAAATTGTTTCTGCAAACATTCCAGGTTTCATTACTGATTTATTATAAAATAATTGGAATATTTTCCCCTCCAGACCATCCTGCTGCCTTGAGGATTTGGTCCATTGGTACATCCAACTGTATCGCTGCCAATGTAGCTGCAGCCCTGGTGGAAAGAGATTTTTAAAAATTAGTATCCACCCCAGCCTGTGTTAGCACCTCAGCCATCTTGAGATGGTCTGGACCGTCACTCTTGGTGTGGTTGCTAGTGGCTGACCAAAATGTGCCTTTTCATTGCCTCTTAGGATATTCGTTTTCTCCATGTATAACGACAGATGTCTTATTATACACAGACGGTCATCTGTTGGGTATGACCTAATTGTATATTGAGGCCTGCTGATCCCTTTTCTGTTCTGCTTACTATCTCATAAATATGAAACGTAATATTTTCTGTTGAGGAAGTCATGTTGTCCAGTCTAGTTTTTGCAGTGACTGTATCCTCTGTGCCGTGACCAATACCATTAGCATGACTGTTTTAATGTCAGTCTGTGTAGGGACAGAACTGTTGCTGGAGACCAATTCCTGAGCATCTTCAGGATTATTCTCACATCCCATATTTGGGAGTATCTGGTTCCCCTCATAGGTTTTGTACCAGTGGGTGAGTCCCAACAGTGTAATGGTCTGTCCCCTGCCATAGGTAAGTCGATAGGGCACTTCTGGCGCAGTTGATGGCACTGTAACTGAGCCCCTCGTCATAGTGGAGGCCTGCCAGATATTCCAGAACAGACAGGATGTTCATGTCTTTGATACCATGTTTGATACCACTGGGAACCATGGTTGTGTAGGCCAATCGGGTACTACCAATACCAGATGCAGAGTCTTGTTGTATTTCCTTAATACCCGACTGATGAGGCAGGAAAGGAGGGAATGCGTAATAAACAATTCCCCCTTCCCCCCCCCCCCCCACCAATGCAGCGAAAATGCATCTGTCGCCGCTGCCCCAGGGTCTGGTTCCCATGTAACATAATTTGATAACTGGTGGTTAAGTCTGGATGCGAATAAATCGATATCTGGTGTTCCATATTTTGCTGTGATATCAGCAGTACTATTTTATTCAACATCCATTTGGTGTTTTCATTAAATTTGCGTGACCTGGTGTCTGCCACTGAATTTAGTCTTCCTGGTAGGTAAGTGGCTGATATCCAAATATCTCTCTGGATACACCATTGCCAATTTGTATAGCCAGATTGTCACATGATGTCGATTTGTTTCCACCCTGTGGTTAATGTATGCTACCACGGTGGTATGGTATTGGTGGCTCCGCACCCAAGTGCACTGGCATCAGTTTGTAGTACCATGGAAGGGTTACTGACAATGATTGGATTGGAACAAGGCCAGATGTTATCCATCCACCATTTTTGTTCCATTTTAGCTTGATTGGTAGTTTCACAGATCTGTCAAAGTGACCTGCATAATTTAGAGTGCTTGTATTTTGCTCTCTGTATGTTTTGGTAATGTAGAGGTCCAAATTGAGTGGCTGGAAAGGCAGCCATCATTATGCCAATTACTTTAGCTACCAATCTGATGGATGGTTTGCTGATGTCAGTGAGGTTATTGCAAGCCTCTATTAAATCTATAGCCTTTCCCCTAGGCAGAGTCAACGACATGTGAACTGAGTCAATGGTGAAACCCCAGGTAGTCCATAGTAGTGGAAGGCGTTAGTTTAGATTTAACTGGATGAAAAATGAATCCCAGTTTTCCAAATAACATTTTTGTGGCTGTTACAGGTTGTTTGGCCAATTCCAAAGTTTTGCCCATAATGAGTATGTCATCTAAATATGCCATGACCATGTGTGTACGTTTCCGTATAAACGCTAGGGCTGGTTTCAAATTTTTTTGTGAACAGCCTGGCTTGATGATAACCCATTTGGCAGTGCTTTATACTGTCAGAGTTGTACCATCCAGTTGAATTTTAAGTAACATCTGTGGTCACCTCGTATAGGCACTGAATAGTAAGCATCTTTTAAATCGATGCTGGCCATTGAAGTAACCTTTGGAAATTAATTGTTAAGCAGTAACAAAGGTATCTATTTTGTCAGATCTATGATGATGCGATGACCATCATCTTTTTTGTTTTTGATAAATATATTGGACACTAATTCTAATGGTTCGTGTTGAGTTTTCACAATTACACCTTTTATGTGAAGCCGCTTCAGTTCAGCTTGCGCTTTTGATTTTCCTTTATCAGAAGGCACGAACATTCAGTTCAGTATATGTTGAACTGGAGGGCTGTACTTGTGTATAAACTCTGTTGTATATCCCTGGATACTGCTTAAGATGTAAGTATCGGTTGTTATCATGCTCCATGCATTCAGAAAAGAGTGTAATCTCCACCCAATCTCCGTGCCCACTGTATATTGTAGGGAACCAGACCCACCTACCTCCATAGTTACCAGTGGCAGGTTTACTTTTTGTAGGTTCTTCGCTGCTGTTGTAGCGCTGGGGTCTGGATTTTCGGTTTGGTTGGCGTTGGAGGTCCCCGCATCTTCCAAGAAGGCCAGTCTGGGCCATGGCCTAAAAAGACTCATGTTTTGGGTACCGGTCCTTCGAGCTTTCACCAGTTCTGCTGGTGGGTGCGTGGGGGTGCTGTCGTTGGCCGTAGTGGGTTCCAGTAGGTTCTCTTGTTCCTGCACCCCCTGCACACTTGTCTTTTCTTCTGCGGACCCCTCTTCCAGGTCAGCCCAGAACTGACCCGCAGTGCTCCCCTCTGATGAGGTAGAAGCACTGTGCAGCCCTTCAGGAGGTACTGCTGTGGGTTTATTATAGGGCCCACAGTGACCCGACTCCATCTCCCGGAGTATGTCATGTTGGAGCAAAGCTCCATACACCGCTTCTTCCGGCTCCAGCGCTCTCGGGCGCTGGCCGCCCGCGGTTGTTCAAAGTCGGACTCCTCTGAGTCCACGACCTTGTTTGTTTTGTGTCTAGCCTTTCCGCCCGGCCGCGTGGATCTGGCCGGTGTGGAGGCGACATCGGGCACAGCTGATCCCACTACGGGTGATCCAAGTGCCGCTGGCTGCTGCTGGCTGCCCGCTGCCCCACGGTCCTCCTTCTTCAGCTTTGTCCTTACTGTCCTTCCGTGGAGTGGATATGGCCGGTGTGGAGGACATCTGTGCACAGCTAATCCCATCTAGCCCACCAGCTTTGTCGCAGCCCGTTGGTTTCTGCACCTGCAATCAGCATGGTAAATACAAAAAAGACCGCAGCTCTTACCTGCAGGTCCAGGTTAAAATTGTTGCTACGGGTGAACGTCGTTCCACCCCGTCTGCATGCCGTTATTGACTTGTCAAAAGTCAACGGCCCCATTTGAATAGTCTCCCGCCTGGCCGTGGTGTTCTGGCCGGCGCGGGACCAAAAGTCGGCACTGCTCTTCCCATTACAGGAGATTAACGTGCCTTTGGCTGCTGCTGCCGGCTGCCTGCGACTCCGCGGTCTTCCCCAGCCAGCTTCACTAGCAGCACTTGTGGACACTCCTTTGTCCAGCTTCCCCTCCTGTAAAGACCCGGCGCGGGGAAACATTAGTTTTCCTCCCTCTCCCGCCCGGCCCGGTGCGGGAGTGAGTCGGGCGTGAAAGTCGGGCACAGCTGTTCCCATTACGGGAGATTAACCTGCCTTTGGTTGCTGCTGCCGCTGCCCGCGACTCCGCGGTCCTCCCCAGCCAGCTTCACTAGCAGCATTTGTGGACACCACTTTGTCCAGCTTCCCCTCCTGTGAAAAAACCCAGCGCGGGGAAACATTTTTGCTTCCCTCTCCCGCCCGGCCGGGCCCGGTGCGGGAGCGAGTCGGGAGCGAAAGTCGGGCACAGCTGTTCCCATTACGGGAGTTTAGCGTGCCTTTGGCTGCTGCTGCCGGTTGCCCGCGACTCCGCGGTTCTCCCCTGCCAGCTTTCCCGCAGCCTTCATGGATCCGGTCCATGTTGCCACCTAAAAGATGAGTGGAAGGAACGCAGAGCCTTCTTACCTGCTGTTCCTGACTTTCAAATTCTGGAACGCAGAGTCTTCTTCCCTGCTGTTCCTGGTTTTCAAATTTTGCCGCTAGGGGAACGTCGTTCCCCCTTGCTGTGACTTGTTGCAATGCGTGTAGCGATATGACACGCATGCGTCCTGGCGGGGTTCTTCACGTAGTCACTCACGTGACTCCGAAGTAAAATCCTATTCTGAAGAATACTCTCCAATAGTTTATCTGGCACTGACATTTAAATCTTGTTATTGTACAATGTTGTCCTCTGATGGCTCATTCTATATATGCACCACTCTCTGAGTGAAAAAGTAGTTATTTTGTTTCCTTTTAAATCTTTCCCCGCTCACCTTAAACCTAGGTCCTTTGGTTCTTGATTCATCACACTGTCAATTTCCCTCATCATTTTATACACCTCTATAAGATAATTCCTTGGCCTCCTGCGCTCCATCCTAGCTTGCCCAATCCTTCCCTATAGCTCAGGCCCTCGACTCTGGGCAACATCCTCAGGACCCTTCTTCTATACTCAATACTCAATGTATCGAAAGCTTTCTTTCCAACCTTATCGACATGTGTCGCTATTTTCAGGGAATTGTGCACTTGTACTCCTAGATCTCCCTGCTCTACAATATTCCACATGGACCTACCATTAAATGTGAAGATCCTGTCCTGGTTTGACTTCCCAAAATGCAACACCTTGCACCTATTTACATTGATCTCCTTTAGCCATCCATAGGAAATGTAATACCTGTCCCTGTACCTCCTCCCTCGCCCCCCATCCAGGGACCCCCGAGGTTCACGTGCACCTCTTCCAACCTCATCTGCTGCAACCGGTGTTCCCGATGTGGCCTCCTGTACATCGGCAAGACCAAGCGTAGATTCTGTGATCGTTTCACCGAAAATTTGCTCTCAATCCACCAAGGCCGACTGGCTCTCCCATTCACTAACCATTTTATCTTCCCGTCCCATTCCCACACTGACCTTTCTGTCCTGGACCTCCTCCATTGCCAGAGTGAGGCCGCATACAGACTGGAGGACCAGCACCTCATATTCTGCTTTGGGATCTTAAAATCCAACGGAATAAACATTTTATTCTCCAACCTCAAACTAACCCATCCCATATCACCCTCCCCCCCCCCCCCCCCCCCCCCCCCCCCTCCCCTGTGCCTCATCTGGACTCCCACCATTTCTCCATCCACTCATGGATTTTAGGAAGACATTTGATGGAGTCCTCCATGGTATGCTGATCTAGAAGATTGAGATGCACAGGATTAGTATTTTTTAGTTTTTATTGTCAAGTGTACCGAGGCACATTGAACAGCTTTTGTTTGCTTGCCAACCAGTCAAAGAAAATACTACATGAATACAATCAAATTATCTACAATGCACAAAAAAAGGATAACGGGTACAACATTTGGTGCAAGGATATAACATTGGAGTCTGATAAAAGATGGTTCAAAGATCTCTCATGAGGCAGATGGGAGGTCAAGACTGCACTCTAGCGGATGAATGGACCATTTAGTTGCCTGATAACAGCTCCAAAGAAACTCTTTGCAAATCTGGAGATGTGTGTTTTCAAACTTCTGTACCTCTTGCCTGATGGGAGAGGGGAGAAGCGGGAGTGACAGGGGTAGAACTAGTCCTTCATTCTGCTGGCAGTCTTGCCGAGGCAGCATGAAGTATAGATGGAGTCATTGGAAGAGAGGCTGGTTTGTGTGATAGTCTGGGCTATGTCCACAACTCTATGCATTTACTTGCGGTCTTGGATGGAGTTGTTCCCAAACCAGGCTGTGATGTATCCCAATAAGAGTTTTTAGCCCATTGCTTTGATGTGGCTGGTCCAGGACAAGCTACTGGTTATATGTATTCCTAGAAATGTGAAGCGTTCGACCATCTCTACTTGGGCACCATCAATGTAGACTTGGGAGCGTGTGACTTCCTGAAGTGAATCACAATCTCTGCTGTCTTGCTGACAGTAATGGTTTAGTCGTATGGAATCAGAACTGGCTTACTGATAGTAAACAGAGGATAGTGGTAGATGGACAATATTCAGACTGGAAGTTTGACCTGTGTTCTGCGGGGATCTGTGCTAGTACCTCTGTTGTTCTGCAATTATAAAATTTAAAGCATTTATATTGGATTAACTTCAAATTAGTAGTCATATTTTAATGTTTGCAACTTTGTATGTTGTAAGAAGTCTGTTTAAGAAACTTTTTTTCTTTGTATTGGCTGTGTTTTTATTGCTGCAAGAAATTGTTATTAGTGTAAAGATACTTCCCTCTTCCAGGGCTCTTCAGATATGATATCAGTACCAACAGCTGATGATATAAACAAAACAAATGGAATGCTTCATGCTGTAGAAAAACAAAGATGGATTTTCCTATTCAACAATCATGACTTAAATTTAGATGCATATTACTAACTTTTTTTATGCATGAAAGTCAGTTCAATAGTTCTTTGTCGACACGTTTACACAGCACAGTGTAATTCTGTTGCACAACCCACAAATACACAGTCACCATATTTTGGCGCCATTTACAAAGAAAAAGTCCAAAGTCCAGGTCCTGACCACATGTTGGCAGTAGTGGAACGGCCCAGGCTGCTACAGGCCCGCGACCCAACGTCCCTCTCTTCACCCGACTGCCTCTGTGTCCTGAGGGGCACCTCCCTCAGACGATCTCAAAGGCGCTGGAGGCAATACCCGAGTCCCTCTACTACCGGCCCACTCCCATGCTTCAGTCTTCACCAACGGTTCCCTTCTTAATTCTTCTGTCTTTGGGGCTTCCGAGATTCCCGTTGTAGGCAGAGGCCCACTGGGTCTTCGTTCTCGGTGGCCGTCCTCGTCTCGGCCAGCCACTATATCATTAACCAGTTTGCATTTATAATTAATAAAGATTTATGAGTTATCACCTATGAATACCTAAATGCTGAAGAGTAAAATTTTCCTTTGAAATTATGTGATTTAAAAAAAAATTCCTGACAGACTCTGGAGTTAAATTACGATTGCATACATTCAGTTGCTCTGACACCTTTTTATGTTTCTGCAAAGAGATACAGATTACAATAACAATTTATATCTTTGTTTTATACTTTACTTACCGTTTGTTTGGCTTTTGAGAGTAAAATTCGCAATCTACGATCATGGTAGTCTTAATTTGCAAATAGGACCAATATTCAATTTTAAAGATTCTGCTATCTTCTCAGCCTTAGAAGCTAACAATAGAAACTAATTTTAACTGAATATTTCAAAATAAAACCATTCCTGTATTAAGTGAACAATACATTTATTTTGCTGAACTTGTATTTTTGTTAGATACCTGATATCCTTGCCGCCTCATATGATCAAAATTGACCACATACAGAAATTTTTCAGCACTACCACAGTTAATCAGACCAGTCAGCATCTGAGTAAGTAAATTAATTCAGTTTGGTTTCTGTTTTTACCTTTCCATTTATGCATTTAGAAGTCAGGCATTTGGTGTTCTAGTAGCACAGATTTCGGAAAATAGTTCCTGATCGTCTGTATATAGGATGCATGTAAGCTAAAAAATTGCCATCCAAGCACAGTGACATGGCAGTGAATCCACGCTTTGATTTCTCGTGTGAACATTTTTTTTTTGCACTTAAAGATGCCTTAACTGGAAGGTTGAGTTGCTATGAGTTGAAATGTGTCCTAACTCAACTGGTCCAATTCTACAATGTTTTATATTTCTAGAAAGAAATGGAATCATACAGCATGGATAGAGAATTGGGTTGATGGAAGGAAGCAGAGGGTGAAGGTTGTTTATCGGACTGGAGGCCTGTAACTGGTGGTGTACCTCCGGGATCAGTGCTGTTTGTGATTTATATCAACAATTTGGATAAGAATGTAGAAGGCATGATTAGTAAGTTTGCAGATGACACTAAAGTGGATGGTATCGTGGTTATCAGAAATTACAGCAAGATCTTGATCAGTTGGGCAAGTGGGCTGAGGAATGGTTAATGGTGTTTAATGTAGATAATTGCAAGGTGTTGCATTTTGGAAAGTTCAACCTGGGCAAGACCTTCACATTGAGTTGCAGGACCCTGGGGAGTGGTGTAGATCAGAAGAATCTAGGAGTGCACGTACATAGATCCTTGAAAATGGCATCATTAGTAGATAGGGGGTTAAGAAGGCGTTCTGTACATTGGCCTTCATCAATCAAGATATTGAGTATAGAAGGTTGGTAGTTATGTCATATTTGTACAAGTCGTTGGTGAGGCAGCATTTGTAGTATTGTGTTTTGTTTTGGTCACCCCGCCATAGGAAAAGTGTTGTTAAGATGGAAAGAGTGCCGAGATTTATAAGGATGTTGCCAGAACTTGAGGCCCTAATCTATAGGGACAGGTCAGCCAGCTAGGACTTTATTGCTTGGAGCACAAGAGGATGAGGGGTGATCTTATAATGGTGTATAAGATCAGGAGAGGAATAGATTGGGTAAATGCAGTGTCTTTTACAGAGGGTAGGGGAATCAAGAACCAGGGGACATAGGTTGAAGTTGTGAGGTGTAAAATAGGAATCTGAGGAGTAACTTCTTCACACAGAGGGTGGTTGGTATATGGAACAAGCTGCCAGAGGAGATGGGTGAGGCTAAAACAACAGGAAAGGTTCAGAGACACAAGTGTAAATGGGTGATCTTGGTCAGCATGGGGAAGTAGGGCCAAAGGTCCTATTTCCATGCTGTATAACCCTGGCTCTATGGAAGGTAAAGAGTATCCAGGTAATGATAGGACGGTGAGCCTCACATCAGTGGTAGGGAAGCTTTTGGAGAGGATTCTTCGGGATAGAATGTACTCCCATTTGGAACAGAATGGGTTAATTAGGGACAGTCAGCATGGCTTTGTACACAGCAGATGTATCTTAATAACTTGATTGAGGTTTCTAAGCAGGTGACAAAGGTGATTGATGAGGGTAGGGTGGCGGATGACTACTACCTGGACTTTAGTAAGGCATTTGATAATATCATGTTGCAGCTCTATAAGAGTTTGGTTCGGCTACATTTGGAGTATTGCGTGCATTTCTGGTCGCCCTATTACAGGAAGGATATAGAGGCTTTGGAGAGAGTGCAGTGGAGGTTCACCAGAATGCTGCCTGGGTTGGAGCATTTCAACCACAGGAGAGGTTGGATAGACTTGGCTTGTTTTCTCTGAAATGTCAGAGGTTGAGGGGAGATTTGGTAGGTATATAAAATTATGAGAACCACAGATAGGGTAAACAGTCAGAACCTTTTTCCCCAGGGTGGAAATGTCCAACGCTAAAGGGCTCAATATCTATAAGGTGAGAGTTTAATTGAGATGTGTGGAGCAAGTGTTTTACACAGAGAATAGTGAGGGGCTGGTGCACATTGTCAGGGGTGATGGTGGAAGCAAATACAATAGTAACATTTAAGAGGCTTTTAGATAGGCATATGGAAGTGCAAGTAATAGATGGAAATAGATCATGAGAGCAGTTTAACTTGGCATCATGTGCGGCACAAACATTGTGGGCTGAAGGGCCCATGCCTGTACTGTTCTAAACTTAACATGCATGGGATTAATAGTGACTTATATAGATTCAGAACTGGTTTACTGATAGAAGACAGAGGATTGTGATGGAAGGGCAATATTTTATTTTACACAGAGGATGGTGAATTCCTGGAACATGCTGAAGAATGGCTAATGGAGTTTCGTGCAGATAAGTGTGAGGTGTTACATTTTGGGAAGTCAAACCAGGGCAGGAGCTTTACAGTGTGCAGAGCAGAGGACCGAGGAGTACATGTATTAACTTCCCTGAAAGTGGTGTCACAGATAGATAGGTGAAGAAGGCTTTTGGCACACTGGCCTACGTCAATCAGGGAATTGAGAAAAGAGGATGTGCCATTATATTACAGTTCTACAAAACATTGGAGAGCCATTGTTGACGTATTTTCAGTTCTCGTCGCCCTGCTGGCAGAAAATTGCAGTAACGTTGGAAAGGTTGTAGAGAAGATATCTGAGGATGTTGCCAGAACTCAGGGCATGAGCTATAGTGAGAGGTTGGGCAGGCTTGGACTTTGGGTGCAGGAGGCTGAGGGGTTGATCTTATAGAGGTGTATAAGGTCATGAGGGGGGCAGATAGGGCAAATGCTCAGTGTCTTTTTACCAGAGTTGGGAAATCAAGAACCAGGAGTTGTCCCCAACCGAAAACCATGGATGAACCGTGATGAAAAGCCAAGTCTGCTGCATACAAGTCAAACGATCCAGAGCGGTACGAGAAGGCAGCTATGATCTCCGCAAAGCCATCAATGATGCCAAGAGACAATACCAGGACAAACTTGTCCAGTATAATCACTCGGACACACGAAGAATGTAGCTCCGCCAATAAGACAACCGACTGCACAGCGAGGTCTGGCAATATCATTGGTGATAGTGCGACGCTACCTGATGAACTGAATGCTTTCTATGCTTGCTTTGAGCAGAAAACCAACCAGAGGTGACACCTGGCCCTTCAGACTCCAGTGTGCCTCTCCCCAGAGTCAATGTTGCAAAGGTTAGATCGGCCTTCCTGAGGGTAAACCCACAAACAGCAACTGGCCCAGACGGAGTTCCAGGCCGTGTCCTTAGTAGCTGTGTGGACCAGTTAGTGGGAGTATTCACGGATATCTTTAATCTCTCTGTACTCCGTTACAAGGTACCCACCTGCTTCAAGAAGACCACCATCATCCCGGTACAGAAGACAAGCAAGAGCTCATGGACTCGTCTCTGCAACTGAATCCTCGACTTCCTGACCAACAGACTCCAATCAGTGAGGAAAGGGGACAAAATATCCTCTGCGATAATCCGCAACACAGGTGCTCCACGGGGATTCATTCTCAGCCCCCTTCTTTACTCCTTGTACACCCACGACTGTGCAGCCTTGTACAAATCTAATTCAATTTACAAGTTTGCAGACGACACCCCCATTGTGGGTCGGATATCAAATAATGATGAGACAGAGGAAGGAGATAGAGAACCTTGTGTCGAGACAACAACCTTTCTCTCAATGTCAGCAAAGCAAAGGAGATTGTGATTGACTTCAGTTTGCATTGACGGTGCTGAAATAGAGATGGTTGAAAATATTAACTTAAACTTCATAAATATCACCAGCGATTTTATTGGGGTGTATCACAGCTTGGTTTTGCTCCATCCAAGACTGTAAGATATTGCAGCGAATTATGGAAACAGCCCAGACCTTCACACAAACCAACTTCCCTTCCATTGACTCCATTTACCGTGCATTCAGAATGTATTCAGACCCCTTCATTTTTTCCACATTTTGTTATTGTACAGCATTATTCTAAAATGGATTAAATTCTTTATTTTTTATCATCAATCTACACACAATACCCCAGAATGAAGAAGCGAAAACAGGTGTTTAGAAATTTTTGCAAGGTAATTAAAAATAAGTAACTGAAATATCACATTTACATAAGTATTCACATCCTTTGCTATGACACCCAAATGTTCATCTTGTTTCCATTGATTATCCTTGAGATGTTTCTACAACTTGATTGGCGTCCACCAGTGGTAAATTAAATTGATTGGACATGATTTGGAAAGGCACACACCAGTCTATATATGGTCCCACAGTTTACAGTGCATGTCAGAGCAAAAACCAAGCCTTGAAGACGAAGGAATTGTCCGTAGACCTCCGAGACAGGATTGTGTCGAGACACAGATCTGGGGAAGGGTATAAAACAATTTCTGCAGCATTGCAGGTCCTGAAGAGCACAGCGGTAAATGGAAGAACTTTGGAACCACCAGGACTCTTCATAGAGCTGCGTCCGGCCAAACTGAGCAATCGGGGGAGAAGGGCCTTGGTCAGGGAGGTGACCAAGAACCTGATGGTCACTCTAATTGAGCTCCAGAGTTCCTCTGTGGAGATGGGAGAACCTTCCAGAAGGACAACTATATCTGCAGCCCTCCACCAATCAGGCCTTTATGGTAGTGTGGCCAGACGGAAGCCACACCTGAGTAAAAGGCACATTATAGCCTGAATGCCTAGCGTCACGTCTGGAGGAAACCAGGCACCGCTCATCACCTGGCCAATACCATACCTACGGTGAAGCATGGTGGTGGCAGCATCATGCTGTGGGGATGTCTTTCAGTGGCAGGAATTAGGAGACTGGTCAGGCTCGAAGGAAAGATGAACGGATAAAGTGCAGAGAGATCCTTGATGAAAACCCACTCCAGAGCGTTCTGGACCTCAGACTGGGGCGAAGGTTCACCTTCCAACAGGACAACGACCCTAAGCACACAACCAAGACAACGCAGGAGTGGCTTCGTGACAAGTCTGTGAAAGTCCTTGAGTGGCCCAGACAGATCCGGGACTTGAACCCGATAGAACATCTCTGGAGGGACCTGTAAAATGGCTGTGCATCGACGCTCCCCATCCAACCTGACACAGCTTGAGAGGATCTGTAGAGAAGAATGGGAGAAATTACCCAAATACAGGTGTGCCAAGCTAGTAGCGTCATCATCATCGGCGGGCACTCGAAATAAGTATGGCTGTCCTCTCCTCTCCATAGAGTATGACTGTCCTCTCCTCTCCTCTACTTGTTGGTCTGCAGATGTCTGTAAAGGCCAATCCGCGATCCACATACCTTGCTGCAACGTGGGCAGTGGGGACTGGTGGTGGTTGGTAGTCTTCGAGCCCCCTTCACTCTCTCCATACAGTGCTGTCTCTTTGTCTCTGCGACACGGCGTAGTTCCATTTCGTGACGTGCGGCTCCTTCCCGCACAAATTTCCTCCAGGAGCGCCTGTCCAGTGCAATGTGCTCTCAGTTGCTTGATGTGATGTGGAATTTCTTCAGACTGTTCTTGATGTCCTAGAAGCAGAAACCCCCTCTCCCACCCCCCCCCCCCCCCCCTCCCACTCCCCCCCTCTCCCCCTCCCCCCCCCTCTCCCACCCCCCCCCTCTCCCACTCCCACCCCCCCCCCTCTCCCACTCCCACCCCCCCCCCACTCTTCCTCTCCCCCCCCCTCATTTTCATTTGTTCTATCTTTCTGCTGTGAAGGAACAAATTTATGATTTTTGTGCAATATAATTTCCTGTTTAGGTGCCAATACCATACCAGTGATGTTACACAAAGCTAACACAAGCAATGGTGCAGCTGTAAGGTAAGCATAGATTTGTGCATGGTAGATGCTGTAGCATAAGTAGCTGGCTGATGTGGCTCTAGTAATTTAATATGTCAGAATTAATTAAGGATAGTGTTAATTAAGAACACTCGCATATTCATTCTTATATAGCTCATTACAATATTAATGTTGCTTTTGCCAATTAAATTGCCATTTTTATAAACTTTTTAAAAAATTGGTGCATGAATAAAAATTGGAATTGTTCTTATTCACGTTTGAAATTTCACCATTGTGCTCCTCAAAATTTAGAAAATTAGAAATCTGTCATTTTTGCCATTGCTGTATTCAAATATGTTAAATATTTATGTATGTGCATTTTACTTTAAAACAACTTTTTTCTTGTACTTAATTACATTGAATTGGTTTTAACTCTGCAGAAATACAATAAACATGCTTCATGCAGTTATTTGGATCTTTACTTTTTTTATACAAAAATATTAAAGGTTCTGTTCATATATTAACATGTTATTGTATTCTTGCTGTTCACTGTCATGGTTTGATATTAGTTTGGCAGTATATTTCAAATTAGCTTGGTTATTAGCTTGCCACAAAATAGTTTCAAATTAGCTTGGTTATTAACTTGCCACAAAATACTGGAACGTGATTAGATATGTCAGGATTCAAAGTGTGTGTGTATACTTACTAACAGATATTGTTGTGTGTAGGATACAATCATATTGATTTCATGAGAAAATTGTATACTCCAATGTCACCAGTGATTTTTAACTCTACATATTTTTTTAGAGATACAGAGCAGAAACAGGCCCTTTGGCACATCCAGTCTGCACCGACCAGCGATCCCTGCACATTAACACTATCCTGCACACAACAGGGACAATATACACATTACCAAGCCAATTTACCTACATATCTGTACATCTTTGGAGTGTGGGAGGAAACCGAAGAACTCGGAGAAAACCCATGCGGTCACAGGGAGAACGTACAAACTCTATACAGACAGCACCCGTAGTCGGGATCCAACCCGGGTCTTCGGCGCTGTATGGCAACAACTTTGCCACCGTGCCGCCCTATAATCTATAATCTGATCTATTAATTTAAATAAGAACTACAGATGCTGGTTTAAATCGAAGGTACACACAAAATGCTGGAGTAACTCGGCAGGACTCTGAGCCAGTATTTCTGGAGAGACGGAATGGGTGACGTTTTGGGTCGAGGAAGAAGGGTCTCGATCCGAAACTTCACCCATTCCTTATCTCAAGAGATGCTGCCTGTCCTGCTGAGTTACTGCAGCATTTTGTGTCTGCCCCATCAACATGTCCCACTTGCCTACATTTGGCCCATATCCCTCCAAAGTTTTCTTATCCATGTACCTGCCCAAATGTCTTTTAAATGTTGTCGTAGTACCTGCCTCAACTGTCTCCTCGGGCAGCTTGTTCCATATACCCACCATCCTCTGTATTTAAAAAGTTGCTATTCAGGTTCCCATTTAATCTTTCCCCTGTCACCTTAAACGTTTGTCTTCTGGTTCTTGATTCTCCTACTCTGGGTACAAGACACTGTGCATTTACCCTACCTATTCCCCACATGACCTTATACACCTTAAAATAATCAGTGCTTATCCTCCTGAGCTCCAAGAAATAAAGTCTTAGCCTACCCAGATTTACCTTGGCACCAAATCCCCCCACAACCCCCCCCTCTCCCATATCAACTCCTGTTTGTCAGCTATAAAAACCTGGATGCAACATAATTTCCTCAAACTCAACAGCGATAAGACAGAATTCCTCCTCATAGGCTCCAAAGCCACACTCAGCAAAATCAATAACCCCACTCTCACCATCGACGGCACCACTGTCTCCCCATCTCCCCAGGCCCGCAACCTTGGCGTGATCTTTGATTCCACCCTCTCCCTTGAGCCTCACATCCGCCATGTCATTAAAACCTCCTTCTTTCATCTCCGCAACATCGCCAAACTCAGACCCTCTCTCACTCCGCCTGCTGCTGAAAGACTCATCCATGCCTTCATCTCCTCCCGACTGGACTATTGCAACTCACTTCTCCTTGGCTTCAGCTCCACCTACATCAACCGACTCCAACTGGTCCAGAACGCAGCCGCCCGACTCATCACCCACACCAAATCCTGGCATCACATCACTCCAGTCCTCAAAAAACTTCACTGGCTTCCCATCTCCCACCGGATCACCTACAAAATCCTGGTCCTCACCTACAAAGCCCTCCACCATCTGGCCCCCACATATCTCATTGACCTCCTCTCCCCCTACCAACCCTCACGGTCCCTCAGATCCACATCAGCCGGTCTCCTCTACATCCACAAGTCCAACCTCCGCAGTTTTGGGGACAGAGCCTTCTCCAGGGCAGCTCCCAGGCTCTGGAACTCCCTCCCCCAACTGATCCGCAATTCCGTGTCCCTCCCCATCTTCCAGTCCCGCCTCAAGACCCATCTCTTCACCTCTGCCTATCCTTAGCCCCACGTCCCCGTCCCTTTTCATCTGTGCATTAATTGCCTCATGCTGTGTTTTGTATTGAATTCTGTCTTTACTTTGTGTACTAGTCATGTCTCTACTATTTATTTCATTCCCCTTACATGTTTTTCCTATACATGCTCAATTTTTGTAAGGTGTCCTTGAGACTCTTGAAAGGCGCCCATAAATAAAATGTATTATTATTATTATTACCCAAACTCTTCCTATTACTCAGGCCCTCAACTCCTGGCCTTTTTGATGGCCTTACCATGGTCGTATCTGAACTTCTTGTAGACCTCTGCATCACCAGACCTGAATGCTGGGATCCGGTCTTCAGAAGAATGCGGATCTCATGGTTCATCCAAGGCTTCTGGTTAGGAAACACTTGGAAGTTTTTGTTGGGATGAAGTTCCCCCCCCCCCCCCCCCTCGCTGACCAGCTCTGTACAGTCCTCACCTCTGTGGGTGCGTTCTTCAATTGCTGCCTGTAGGCAGGAAGAAGCAGTACCACAGTATGGTCGGATTTACCGAAGTGAGGGCGAGGGATAGAGCGATAGGCATCCTTGATGGTCGTGTAGCAGTGGTCGAGGGTGTTTGGGCCTCTAGTGCTGCAGGAGACATGTTGGTAGAAGTTTTAGGGAGCGATTTCTTCAGGTTGGCTGTATAGAAATCCCCGGCTATGGTGGTAAACGCCTTGGGGTAAGCTGTCTGGTGCTTGTTGGCGTGCAGCTCCCCCAGGGCCAGATGGACAACTTCCTGGGGTGGGATGTAGACCGCGGTCCGTCCCTCTGTCCCTGTTCTGTCCCTCTCTTAGTCAGAGTTCTGTCCCTCTCTTAGCCAGGTTTCTGTAATGGCTACAACATCCTAGTCTCACATGCCTATCCATGCCTTAGAACATCTATATATTCCTAAAACGCTCAACTTGTCTGTGTGTGTGCGTGCATGTGATTCATGCCCTGAATTATGCCACAATTTACACTACAATTTGTGGACCACCTTACCATTGGCCTGTGTGTGGTGTATCAAGTTTTGTTCAGATTTATGGTAAATTTTACAAGTTATTCACATTTAAAACTTTAAAAAATGTACTTTTTACTTAACTTCTCAGTGTCTAAAATCCAAATCCTTGCTGGCCCTGCCTGCAACAATGTTGCAATCAAAGGCAGCCAAAATCATCAAAGATCCACACCATCCTGGCCACACATTCATTTTACCATTGGCATCAGGAAGAAGGTACAGGAGCCTGAAAACTGTAACGTCCAGATTCAGGGACAGCTTCTTTCCTGCAGACATCAGGCTATTAAACACGACAACAAATAAGCTCTGAACTGCAAAAGACTATATTATTATTGCACTAAATTTGTTATTTATTTAACTTTTATTTCTCTTCCCCCGTTATGTACTATGTTTACATATTCACATATTCTGTTGTGCTGCAGCAAGTAAGAATTTAATTGTCCCATCTTGGACACATGACAATAAAACACTCTTGACTCTTGAACCTCCTCTACACCCTTTCCAAAGCCTCCACATGCTTTCTGTAAGGGGACGATCAGAACTGCACACAATATTCCAAATGTGGCCTAAACACAGTCCTATAAAGCTCCATCTAAATGTCTATAAGACATGGGGGCAGAATTAAGCCAATCAGCCCATCGGGTATATTACGCTAAATCATGGCTGATCTATTTTTCCCTCTCAACTCCATTCTCCTGTTTCTCCCGGTAACCCTTGACATCATGCCTAATCAAGAACCATCAATCTCTGCCCTAAAAATACCCAATGTCTTGGCTTCTATAGCCGTCCGCATTTATTCCTACTACCATTATGCATAACTGTGCACTTTGATGCATTGTATTCCATCTGTCACTTCTTTGCCCAATCTGTCTAAGTCCTTCTGCAGACCCCTTGCTTCCTCAACACTACCTGTCCCTCTACCTACTTTCATATTGTCCACAAATTTGTCCACAAAGCCATTAATTTAATCATGCAGATATTTAACATCTGATGTGAAAAGTAGCCGACCCAACATTGACTCCTGTGGATCACAGCCAACCAGAAAAACCACCCTTTATTCCCACTCTTTGCCTTCAGCAAGTCAGCCCATCTTCTGACTCTTACACTCAATACCCCAAACTATGAAGGCAATGAAGAAAATATATTTGTACTTAAAAGATATTAAAAATTAACCCGGTACAAGGCATAAAAATTAACCAGGTACAAGGAATAAAAACTGGTAGCATGATGTGGGGGTAGTGAGATGGAATTGAACCTGTGACAACAGTCCCTGGCTCTTGTCAACTTCCCCTAAAGTTATTGCCAATCTCAAATTCCACAGCCCACCGTGATGTCAGGTCTAAAGGCTCTCAAACCTGGCTCCTTTAAAGGTCTGGGCTGCACATTTGCAGCTAAATGAAAATTGAAATATAACTACTTATTTTAGTAATAATCTATAAAATAATAATCAACAAATCTATGTTTTATTCTGAAATAATTGGCAAGTCTAAGAGCATGTATGTTTAAGGATATTAGCCAGCAGCTTCTGGAGAGCACACATGCTTCGTTAAGTGCAGAAATCTGGAAGCCGCTGTCCAGTTCTATTTCTTAACCTTATTGTATTATGTTCAGTTCTGGGCACCATGTTATATGAAAGATGTTGTCAAGCTGGAAAGGGTACAGAGAAGATTTACGAGGATTAGAGGGTCTAAGCTATAGGGAGAAGTGGAGTAGGCTGGGACTATTCCTTGGAGCGCAGGGGTGATCTTATAGAGGTGTATAAATTCATTAGAGGAATAGATCGGGTATATACATAGAGTCCCTAACATAGAGTCTCTTGCCCAGAGTAGGGGGAATCAAGGACCAGAAGACATAAGTTTAAGGGGAAGGGGAAAAGATTTAATAGGAATCTGAGGGGTAACATCTTCACACAAAGGGTGGTGGGTGTATGGAACAAGCTGCCAGGTATTTGGAGTGTGGGAGGAAACTGAAGATCTTGGAGGTAGTCGAGACAGGGACTATCCCAACATTTAAGAAACAGTAAGACAGGTTTGGAGGGATATGGGTCAAACGTGGGCAGGTGGGCCTAGTGTAGCTGAGACATGTTAGTGGGTGTGGGCAAGTTGGGCTGGTGGGCCTGTCTCCACACTGTATGACTCTGACTCTTATCTATTTATTTATTTATTTATTTAATTTACCATTTTGCTCTTCGTCCATAATGTCAATCTAAATTTCAATCTAAACCATCTGGAGGAAGCCCACGAGAGGAAGATGACCATGTACGAACAGCTGGTAATAGACTGCCATAAGCAGGGCTGGAAGGCAAGGTGAATGCTCATCGAGGTTGGCTGCAGAGGTTTTGCAGGGCAATTACTCTACAAAGCCTTGAGTGCACTGGGCATCAAGGGAATGGAGAGGAGAAGAGCCATCAAGAACACCACAGAGGCAGCGGAGAAGGCCTCGGGATGGCTCTGGATCAGGAGAGGAGGTCCATGGGGAGGAGCAAATGCCACCTGAACACAAGTCGTGGTCTGATCAACCACGGCTGGGTCGCCTGGGCGAGGGTGTCTGATGTTGAAAGACCCGAAACACCCAATGACCCAGGTTACATCACTGATGATGTGTTCAGGAGCATCAATAGATGTATTTTTATCAATAAATTATATTTAATGATTTATACTTTTTAGTTTGCACCTTGCTGCCTGGGTGAAGATTTTTCAGTTTGATCACAGAGTAGTTGTTGCTTACCGTTCATGCTAGTGTCACAGATCTCCTGTAGAGAGTGTAGCTCAGGATTGCATGTTTTATGACAGCATGCTGCCACTCTAAAGCCTGGCTACAGTCTGCAACTAATAATGAACAGAGAGCCACAGCACCGGACTTAAATGTGTGGATCAAAATTTACTTCATGGTGATTTCTGGGGGAAAACAAATCTGAAAAAGCATAAGAATAGTTGCCAGTTATCATGAAAACAGACTATGATTTGAGTGTTGATTTTCATGATACTGAACAGCCCAAGCCCTTTTCTGTTTTTCTTTCTCTTGATGAGATATTTAGGGTGAAGATATAGAATTGCAATCGGTTGCATGCATGAGTCATTTATACACTGCCAGGTGATTCTGTTATAAATGTTTGAGGGATTTGATTTATCAAAGAAAAACTTTGGGGGCGGCGTGGTGGAGCAATGGTAGAGTTGCTGCCTTACAGCACTTACAGCGCCAAAGACCCAGGTTCGATCCCGACTACGGGTGATGTTTGTACGAAGTTTGTATGAAGAACAGTGGGTTTTCTCCAAGATCTTCAGTTTCCTCCCACACTCCAAATACGTACAGGTTTGTAGGTTAATTGGCTTGGTATAAGTGTGAATTGTCCCTAGGGTGTGTAGGATACTGTTAATGGGTGGGGATTGCTAGTCAATGCGGACTCGGTGAGCCAAAGGGTCTGTTTGCGCGCTGCATTTCAAACCTAAACTATACTAAACTTGCTGAATCCATTTTTGTTTCCGTAGGCCAATATGTGGGGTGGCTAGCATCCAGTGTTCCCATAACACACTACAACCATCAGTTTCTGTTTCTCCTTCTTGCCCACAATCAGTCAGTGGATGCTCAGCATCAGTCACTTGTCCTCAACCTGAGAACATCAATCCACAAAATCCAGAACAAATGGGAATTCTTGAATGGCTTAAGAAGTTACGATTACACAAGTATTATCCTGTTTTTAAACAACTCACAATGAATAAGGTAAGTTTCCCCTTTGGTAAAGCTGAAAATTGTTAATTGTTTTGGAAGAAAATAATATTTCACTAGACTAAGTGGGACCCGCTGGGTCCCAGCATCACACGGGAGGGCTGGTCACCAACGCAACATTCCACCTCTCCAAGATACTGGTTTCCAGAGGGCTAGTATAGATATTGTGGGCCGTATGGATGCTTGAGCAGGCATCCAACTGTTGCAACGATTTTAAAAGCCAGGCCAAGGCAAACAATTGGGCTGCAGACACCCGACAACCAAAATTCATTTTGTGAACACAAACTTGTTAAAAAAGGCGAGGCAAAAAATTGGGCTGCAGACACCCGACAACCAAAATTCATTTTGTGAACACAAACTTTAAAAAAAAGGGCTGCAGCCACTTTACAGCCGCATCGAGGGGACTCACCTTGGAGTAGACGTGCGTTCAGTGTTATTCGCAGCTCAGAGAGCCGTGACCCTCTCGCTTCCTGGGTCTGGCAGAGACTGAGTGGGGCACGACACTACCTGGTTTTATAGTCCCTCCCCCTGCCGCCAGCGGGGGCAGCAGAGAGAATGGGGAATTTTGTAAAAACATTAATATCTCTCTCATTTTTCATCGACGGAAGAAATCCTCCGCACTCATACAGCGGAGGGGGGCTCTGAGCGAGGTGGCCAAAAATGACGGCCGTAGGTGGCGGCGTTCTCTCGGAAATCGCAGCACAGTCGGCCAAAAGTGGTCAAGATCAGAGATTTAATAATATAGATTGCATTAAATCTTTGTTCAAAAATGTATTGTTTTAATATGCGGGAACTTTTATTTCCAAAGAGTATTACATTGTATTACTTGTATTGAGAGAGAATGTATTTATTGTTTGTGAATGCAAGGTTATATTTTCATTTTCTTGTTATAATGTCATAACACAATGCTATAATTTCCGTGTCTATTATGGTTTCTGAAATGATGCTTTGCATTAAAAAATAAAATCATTGTGAAGATTCAAAATCAAGAATCTCACTTCTCTGTTTCTTTTCAGTGTCTTCCAGAATTTCTCTCATTTTCCAATTCTGGCCTCTTGTAGGTTCCCCATTTTTATTTTTAATTGCAGGTCCTGTCTGTAGCTACTTGGCCTTAAAATTCTGAAATTTCGTCCCTTCTCTTTTTTAAGATATTCTTTCAAACATACCTTTTTAATTTATCACTTGGTCATCTGTCAGAATGTCTCTTAGTTTAGATTAGGTTATTGTCACTTGTACCGACCGAGGTACAGTGAAAAGCTTTTGTTGCGTGCTAACCAGTCAACGGAAAGACAATACTCTATATGATTACAATCGAGCCATTCACATGATAAAGGGAATAACGTTCAGTGCAAGATAAAATCCAGTAGTCCGATTAAAGATAGTCCAAGGGTCTACAGTGAGGGAGAAAGTAGTTCAGGACTGCTCTCTAGTTGTGATAGGATTGTTCAGTTGTCTAATAACAGCTGTGAAATTCCCTGAATCTGAAGATGTGTGCTTTCACACTTCTATACCTTTTGCCCGATGGGAGAGGGAAGAAGAGGGAGTGGCCAGGGTGCAACTCATTCTTGATTATGCTGCTGGCCTCGCAAAGGCAGCGTGAGGTATAAATGGAATCAATGGAAGGAAGGTTGGTTTATGTGACGGTCTGGGCTGATTCCACAATTGTCTGCAAGTTCTTGCAGTCTTGGATGGAGCTGTTCCCAAACCACGCTGCAATACATCCCGATAAAATGCTTTCTACAACACATCTGTACAAGTTGGCGAGAGTTGTTGGGGACATTCCGAACTTCCGAAGCCTTGTAAGAAAGTATCTAAGGAAGCCATGTTTGGATGGCTCATGCCGACTGCATGCCTAATAATTGTCTTTCTACTATATTAAATGTATATCGTATTACATTAAAAGTTTCTAAATGCTTTACAAATGAAATTTGGTGTTGTCAGGTTCCGTGAGAAGTTCATTTAGATTTTATCTATCTTGTGTTAACTGCAAGATCATTAGAGCAACTGGGTGGAGTAGACAGTCTGTTTCCTTTTTTGATGAAGGCAATCCCATTGATAGCTGCAGTCAGCACTAATGAAGGAAGCTTTGCTGCACCGTAACAAACGGTATCTTTGATTAGACTACTAGACCAATAGTAAACATATTTAAAACTGTGGACAGATAGCAAAGACTATTTAAGGAAATACAGGAGTCTTTAACGTAACTATTGTTTACAACAATGCAGGAGATTGCTTTGGCCCTGAAGGACATTTTTATACCTATACCTATTTGTTGGCTATAGCTAAAGTATTAACTGGAGGAGAGCAAATGTTGTCCTTTATTGAAGAAGGTTGTCCTTTATTCGAGCCTGCACCGCCATTCAATATGATCATGGCTGATCATCCAACTCAGTATCCTGTACCGGCCTTCTCTCCATACCCCCTGATCCCTTTAGCCGCAAGGGCCACATCTAACTCCCTCTTAAATATAGCCAATGAACTGGCCTCAACTACCTTCTGTGGCAGAGAGTTCCAGAGACTCACCACTCTCTGCGTGAAAAATGTTTTTCTCATCTCGGTCCTAAAGGATTTCCCCTTTATCCTTAAACTGTGACCCCTTGTTCTGGACTTCCCCAACATCGGAACAATCTTCCTGCATCTAGCCTGTCCAACCCCCTCAGAATTTTGTAAGTGTCTATAAGATCCCCCCTCAATCTTCTAAATTCTAGCTAGTACAAGCCAAGTCTATCCAGTCTTTCTTCATATGAAAGTCCTGACATCCCAGGAATCAGTCTGATGAACCTTCTCTGTACTCCCTCTAAGGCAAGAATATCTTTCCTCAGATTTGGAGACCAAAACTGTACACAATACTCCAGGTGTGGTCTCACTAATACTGTATGCCAACACCCAAGACAGTATGGCTTTGTTTGTGGGGAAACCCTCTGATAAATTAGATTTTAAAATTTTGAGGAGTAATGAAGCAGATGTCCACGGGAGAGTGGTAGCCACTGTCTCCATGGACTTCAGTAAGGCCTTTAAAAAGGTCCCGTATGGTAAGTTGATCCAGAAGCATTGAGCTCAGGGGATCCAGTTTAGACTAGAAAATTAGATCTAAAATTGGCTTAGTAATAGGAAGCAGAGGATGATGGTGATTGGAAGTCATAGAGGCATTGCGTTATAGTAATCGAGTCATACAGTAGTATAGATGCTATACAGCAATGGGCCCAGCACTGAACCCTGAGGCACACTACTAGTCACAGGCCTCCAGTCTGAGGAGCAACCTTCCACCATCTCTCTCTCTGCTTCCTTCCATGAAACCAATTTTCTATCCAATCAGCTATCTCTCCATGGATCCCAGGCAATATAACCTTCCAAAGCAGCCTACCATGTGGAACATTGTTGAATGCTTTGCTGAAATCCACATATACAACATCTACAACCCTGCCGTCATTAACCTTTTTGGTCACATCTTCAAAAAACATTCTTTGTCTTTGACCAGAGGCATACTACAGGATTGGTGTTGGCATTGCCACATTGTTATAGCAATATTTGTGATGTATATTAGCAACTTGAATGTAGGAGGAATGTGAATGTATGAGGAATGATAAGAAAGTATGCAGATGTCATGAAAATTGGTTGTGTTTGAAATAGCAAAGGCTTTCTAAGGCTATTTCATGACGTATTAGTTTGGAAAGTAGACGGAGCAATGCCAAATGGAATTTAATTCTGACATTTGTAAGGTGGTGCATTTTGGGAGGGCAAACAAAGTTGGACGTGAGGAGTAGACTCACCGAAATGTTGATGAACAGCCCTGCATAAAACACTGTGGATTCACCCTACCATGCTTCTTATGATTTAATATACATCTATACGATCACCCATCATTCTCCTGCACTCCAAGGAATAAAGTCCCCGCCTCCCGACCGTTCCCTACAACGCAGGCTCATGAGATGTGGCAACATCCTTGTACACTCTTTCCAGCTTAATAGCATCTTTTTTACAGCCGGTGCCCATAAATGAACGCAATACGTGGATCAGCAAGATCCTACCACCAGTCATATATTCCCATCCCCACACCTTTCCAACTTCTGCAGAGACCGCTCCCTCCACAATTCCTTGATTCACTCATCCCTTCCCACCCAGACCAATCTCTACCTAGGTACTTTCCCTTGCAACCGCTGGAGATGTAACGCCTGTCCCTATAACTCCTCCGTCACATCCATCCAGGGACCCCAGCAGAACCTTCCAGGTGAGACAATCAAGTACACCTCCTCTACCCTCATCTACTGCATCCGGTGTTCACGATGCGGCCTCCTTTACATCGGCGAGAACAAGCCTGGCCTTGGCAACCAATTCACCAAACACTTGCGCTTGGTCCGCTAAGGGTTGCTTGATCTCTCGGTTGCTAACGATTTTAATGCCCCTTCCCATTCCCAAACTGATTTCTGTCCTGGGCCTCCTCCATTGCCAGAGCGAGGTCACATGCAAACCGAAGGAACAGCACCTCGTATTCCACTTGGGTAGCGTACAACCTAATGTATCATAGACACAAAATGCTGGAGTAACTCAGCGGGACAGGCAACATCTCCGGAGAGAAGGAATGGTCGAGACCCTTCTTCAGACTTAAACCAGACTTCATCGATTTAAACCAGCATCTGCAGTTCTCTCTTACACCCTGATGGTATGGATATTAAATTCTCCAGTTTTAGGTCCTTCAGTCCTTTGCATCTCTGGCCTCTTTGTCCAACCATCCCCCTATCAAAAGCCCCCCCCTGACCTGTATCTGCCTATCACTTGCCAGGCCTATTCCACTTATCCTCCAGCTTTCTCCCCCCCCCCCCCATCACAATCAGTCTGTGAAAAGGTCCTGGCCCAAAACGTCACCTCGCCATGTTTTCCATTGATACTGCCTGATCCGCTGAGTTACTCCAGCACTTTACATCTTCTTTTGTAAACCAGCATCTGTATTTCCTTGTTTCTCTACAATACTCCACTGGCGGCCTCACCAATGTCTGATACCACTGTGACATAATTAGTATTTGTTATTGGATAGCTATCGATACAGTGAAATATTGTTTTGCCTGTTATCCGGTCAAATCATGCTGCACATGCTTTTACTCTGCCTACCCAAAATGCAATACATTGCACATATCAGAATTAAAAGTCCCATTCTTCACCCCACTTACTTAGCTGTACTCTTGATAGCCTCCTTCACTATCTACCAAACTACCTACTTTAGTGTTATCTACAATTTTACTAACCATGGCTTCTACATTCTTATCCAAATCATTGATATATATGACAAACATCAATGGGCCCTAAGTTGTACCGATCATCACAAACCTCCACTCCAAAAAAACAACCTTCCACCCTCATGCCTTGCCTCGTACCATCAAGCCAATTATCTTTCCAATTAGTAAGATCTTTCTGGATCCCATGCAATCTAACCTTTCAGAATAACTTGCCACGTGGAATCTTATCAAGGGTTTTGTTGATGTTCAATAGACTTCATCCACCTGTCTGCCCTCATCTTCAAAAGACTAAATCATTTTTGTGATATCTGCCACCTACATATAAAGCATTGATGACTATCCCTGATCAACCTCCATCTTTCCAAATCTATGTATATTTTATCCCTCAGAATCCACTACCGCAAATGTCAGGATTACTGACTTTTTGTTCCCAGATTTTACGCTACACTCTTTCTTAAATAAAGATTCATCATTAGTCACCCACCAATCTTCCGGGACGTCACCTGGCTGGCAATGATGCATATATTTCAACCAGGGTTTTTGCCATTTCTAATTTCCTATTGTGTTCTTGGATACCTGATCAGGCCCTAGACACTTCTCTGCCTTCATATGTTTTAAGCATCTCCTCTACTGTAAGGAGGACTATCCCCAAGACTTCCTTCTTAATTTTCCCAATTTCACTAGTCTTCATGTCTTTCTCTGCGACTAAATGTAGAGGAGATATCTTCATTGAGGACCTTATACATCTTCTGTGGCTCCAATGTGGGCATCTATGTTTGTTCTTCGAGAGGCACTGTTCTCTCCCCAAGTATTTATTTCCCCTTAATATACTTTTGATTGAAATTGATTGAAAAATGCAGCATGGAAACATGCCCTTTGGCCCACCAATTCCACGGTGACCATCCATCACCAGTTCACACAGGCTCTATATTATCCCACTTCTGCATCCAGTCCGTACACACTAGAGGTGATTTACAGAGGCCAATTAACCTCTAAATCTGCATATCTCAGATGTGGGAGGAAACCAAAGCTCCCGGAGCAGTCTTAATTATTTCACAATTATGTGTGCAGAACGGCAAGGCATTCATTATTTGAAACATATCTTTCAAGGGCTACAAGCAATCCACCTTGTGGCATTTGGACATTTATAGATTTTCTAAGCGAGGGATGAGCAGTTATACACTGGTGCCACCTGCTGTAAGACCACTAAATTTCCACCCAGAAAATCATATGGATCATAAGAAATGGTGAACATTATTTCTTAATTGCAGCTTAAAGAAGCTTGGAGAAGCTTAAAATTGCAATTTCAAATTGTGCAAAATATTAATGGAAACAATTTAGATTTGGTTTTAACTAAGCATTCTAGTTCCACTCACATGACAGTGCAGTCCCTGTGGCTACAACCTACCTGCTGGTTGGCTATTCCATATCCCTCCGAATCTAATATCTGCATGTTGGATACTCCCTTGATACACCATTTCCATATTGCCACTTTCTGCCAATCGAAGGAACAATCTAGGAAGCCTGACTGTAGGACATACTGTAGATGGCCCTGATGTCCATGAAGCAGAAGAGAGAAGCAATGCCAGCTGACCTCTCAGGTAGACAATGGTGCACTGATCTGTTGTCATGCAGACCACACTATGATCATTTCAGCACCCAGGCTCAAAATAAAGGGAATCAGTACATTTGGACTGAAGGAGATGTGTCCCCTACACAGTTCTGCCCTCTCCTCTGAATGAGCTCTCAGTGGGATTTTATCAGAAAACGTGGTGCAAATTTCTGACCCTACTGAAAAGGGTTGAGTTTACAAATGCCTGTCTCTGTTCAGGCACATTACTGATCTATGGTGTATATAAACGTGAGTTAACTTAAACAGATGTTTTGCAAATTTTAATGAGTGATTTTATTGTGATAATTTACCTTTATACCATAACTGCCAAGGTTAATGGATGACTTTTTTATTATAGTTTCTCAGTCTTACTGAAGATGATCTGAACAAATTTGAAACACTCACGTTAGGAGCAAAGAAAAAATTGAAGATGCAGTTAGAACTTGAAAAGTAGGTTTATTTTTAATTATGAGTAGTGCGTATTGCCATTGACATTATTCAAAAGATTTATGATTCATTAATCTACTAATAATAATTTGGCAGTGTACAAATCATTCCCACTTCATTGTGCTATGTAATACTTGTAGATTTGGATGTCACAAAATATTGGTGTAATTTTTACTGTCATTCTTGAGTTCTTGATTGAAGTTCTATAATCCATTTTACTAGACTGTATGAGACCATGCAAAGTAAGTTTAAAATTGCTGCTGTTTTCCTGGAAACATGTATAGTGTGACTAGCCATCTCCACAACAGAGGATGCAGAATAAAAGACAGAATGCAGTCATATCTATGATTTTCAGAAAATGGTGCTCAGCTGGGAAGAAAGTTACTTGACTTCATTAACTTCGAAAGGGAATGACATGAATACAATATATTAAGTTCAATAAAAAGGCAAAATTGTTACAAATGTAAACTAAAATTACTTTTACTTTACCATGATTGAACAAAAAATTCTTTAGAAAAGGTGTGTATTGGGTTTAAAAAAGAAAACCCTCAGTCGTTTGTAAAATTGTCGCTTCTTGAATAAGATCGAAACCACATTCAAAGATGTTGGTCTGTTACAATATAAATTGTTCTGGTGTAAATGTTATAACTTCATCGAAAATCTAAAGTCTTAACTTAAAATTAAGTTAATTAAAGAGCCCAACAGCATGAAAAGAGGCCCTTCGGCACAACTTGCCCATGCTGAGTAAGATGCCCCATCTACACAAGTTTCATCAGCCCACATTTGGCCCATATCCTTCAAAACCTTTTCTATCCATGTACCTGTCCAATGTCCACCTTGTTCCGTTTACTGCGTCCATTCAAATATAACACCTTTAGTTCAGTATTCACCATCCCTCTTCTCATATTGGTGTTCATTTTGCCTGACCTTAGACTTTTTAAACTTTCTGTCCTATTAACTCTTCTGGAGACTTCATTAACTTCCCCTGCACTCCCCTTTAATTTCATCTATACATTTCCAATTTATTGATGCTCCACCTATTTAGTTTAAAGCACAATCTACAGCCCTCGTTACACAGTTCACCAGGAAACTGGTCCCAGCAAGGTTCAGGTGGAATCCGTCCCATGTTTCTTCTGACAGCCTTCCTCACTGTCTGTAATTCCTCCAATTTGGGTGTCAGCTATCTTAAGGGCCTGTCCCACTTGCCGATTGTTTTTGGTGACTGCCGGCATCATTGACTGACGTATCAAGTCACCGAAAAATTCGCAGCGTGATGACGTATGAAGCGCGATGTTTTTTCAAGTGTCGGAACATTTTTTTGTCGCCGCTGGATTTTGAAATGTTCAAAATCTTTTGGCGACACAGATATGACACCGGTAGTCGCCGAAAAAATTGTCAAGTGGGACAGGCCCTTTACTCACCAACCAATCTACATTAACATCTAGGTCATTTATATACATCACGAACATCAGAGGTCCCAACACAGATCTCTGCGGAACTGGTCAAAGACCTCCAGCCAGAATATCTTATTTCAATCCAACCTTCTGTCTTCAGTCTGATGAAGGGTTTTGGCCCGAAACGTTGCCTATTTCCTTCGCTCCGTAGATGCTGCTGCACCCACTGAGTTTCTCCAGCATTTTTGTGTACCTTCTGTCTTCTAAGCCAGTTCTAAATCTATATGACCACGTCATCGTGAATCCCGTACATCTCAAACTTTTGGATCAGCCAACTATGATGTACAGTTTCAAAACGCTTACTAAAATCCATGTATACGACATCCACCGCACTATCTTATTAAACAAAGGAACACATTGGCCACTCCAGTCCTCCGCAACTTCGCCTGTGAAGAATCAAAGATCTTTGTCAAAGTCCCTGCAATCCCCACCCTTACTTCCTCAATAGCCTGGGATAGGTTCTGGGGGTTCTTATCCATCTTAATGCTCTTCGACAGCCTCAAACCCATCTCCTTTTTGATCCCAAACTGCCCTAGCATAATTTTATCTTGCTGTCCGCCAAAACTGATCTCGCTGTCCGCCAACAACTCCTCCTCAGTGAACACAGATGCAAAGTATGGCCCCTTTTGACCCTTCTAATCGCCCATTTGAGTACTTTCCTACTCGCTTTATATTCCTCATCAGCCCTGTCTGATACCACCTTCTTAAACCTGACCTAGATCGCTCTGCTCTCCAACATGCTCTGCCATTCACAGTGAAGGTCCTCCCAAGTATGAATTTACAAAATGCGACACCTCACTTATCTACATTAAACTACATTAACCATTCCTCAGCCCACTTGCCCAATAACCAATTTGACCTATTAACTTGATATACGATACAATATAAGTTTATTTATCCCAGGAGGGAAATTAATCTGCCAACAGTCATAAAACACAAGACACATGAAACATGAAATTAAAGTGACTCGAGGAAAGGATTGGGAATGTGCAAAGATTGGGGAAGGGGGAGGAGTTGTACAGTTGTATAAAAGCATTACTCTCTCTTTATGATCAATGATAGGTTGCATGTCTGGAATTTCATTACAGTTAGGTCTTAAAAGTAATAATTAATTATTAATGTTTAGGAAAGAACTGCAGATGCTGGAAAAATCAAAGGTAGACAAAAAAGCTGGAGAAACGTCTGAAGAAGGGTCTCAACCCGAAACGTCGCCTATTCCTTCCCTCCATAGATGCTGCCTCACAAAATTAATAATTAATGGTGTTTTACAGATTTTAAAGAAATGTTTGTGACTGTGAGAAAGTTTGATATTTTAGTTTCATTTAATATTTATGTTGAACATTTTGCATATAGTAAAATGAGAGATATTCAATATAAAACTAACCTACATTTTTTTTGTTTAGGTCTTTTTATTTGTCAGGTTGGCAGTTATTTCCATGCTGTCTTGCTATTGTATTGCTGTAATTGTTCACACTGTGCTTGGAGGAGAGAACAAGAATTTAAAAGAATCCAAGCACCATTAATTTCAATGCATATTAGCTCTAGTACAGTACCATTATTCTCAATGCACAATAGCCTGGAAAACAGGAGCTACTGCTTCAAGATTACCATTTCACCAGAAACTTGTATAACAGTGACCAGTCATACAGAAGTCGCAAAAGATTGTCATAGGTTAGAGACACAAGGTAACTGCTGGAAGCTCAAACAAAATACAGAGTACTGGAAGTACCCAGCAGGCCAGGCAGCCAGTATTTTGGATTAGGACCCCTCATTTGCCAGGATTTTCCCCACCCTCACCTTCCATTTGCAGCTTTCTCTTCCCCCCCCCCCCCCCACTTCATTCGTCTGAAGAAGGAACCCAGCCCAAAATGACATCAGCCCATTACTTCCTCCTCACCTATGCCTGCCTTTTGATGGTTACTTCGAACAGTCCTTGTTTCAATAATTGGCTGGCACCATCCCCCAACTCTTTCTCTGCTACATCGCGACTACATTGGTGCTGCTTCCTCCACTCGTACAGAACTTGATGATTTCATCAACCTTAGCACTAACTTACACCCTGCCCTTCAATTCACGGACTGTCTCTAACACCTCTCTGCCATTTCTAGAACTCTGTCTCCATCACACAAGGCAGACTATGTACTTACATCTACAACAAACACAGTGACTCCCACAGTTATCTGGGCTACATCTTCCACCCTTCTCAATTTATCCATCTCTGCCACATCTACTCTCAAGATGAATCTTTGGTTTCCCCCCTGCTGTTGTGGATGGATCCGAAACCCACGTCTCCTCTGTGTCCTGTAGTTCTGCTCTTGCTCTCCCTCCCCCCCCCCCCTCCGTTTAGTTGACAATGTTCCTGAGGTCCTGAGGAACTAGATTGATGAGGGTATATTCAAAATTCAGAGTCATGTAATTTTATTGAATATAATCAGCGGTTTACAATAGATTTGGTTATTGATCTTAAATCTCTTCTTTCTCCTTTTTCTATATTTCAGTAAAACCAGAAGTGGGCTAACTGAATTCCAATTCCAAATTAATTTTTATATATTTGCATCCAATCCAAATACTTTGAAATTTGCTCACCATATTTTTGTTGTCCATATTTCCACAGTGCATAGAAAATGAATCTTAATGTCTTTAGACTTTATATATTAGACATACAGAGCAGAAACAAAACTTTTGGCTCACCAAGTCCATGCTGACCAGCGATTACCCTGTACACATTAGCACTATCCTGCACAATAGGGACAATTTATGATTTTATTGAAGTCAATTAACCTACAAATCTGTATGTCTTTGGAATGTGGGAGGAAACCGGAGAACCCAGAGAAAACCCACACGGTCACAGGGAGAACGTACAAATTCTGTACAGACAGTGCCCGTGGTCAGGATTGAACCCGGGTCTCTTCCACTGCGCCACTATACCGTCCTTAAGAGATACAGCGTGGAAACAGGCCATGCGGCCCACCGAGTCTGCGCCGACTTGTGATCACCCCATGCACTAGCGCAATCCTACACACTAGGGATAAGTTACAATTTACAGAAGCCAATTAACCTAAACACCTGTACATCTTTGGAGTGTGGGAGGAGACCAGAGCACCTGGAGAAAACCAGGTCATTGAATAATTTTAAAAAAATGTTGCTCTATAAGGATAGGTTTGCATTTCCCATCATCTTGTGAGTTCTGTCTCAATGACGTCTACAATGTGAAGAGAGTGGACTTTACAAATATAGGCCCACCAGTATCTCACTTATTTCATAGTGCATGCATTCTACTTCGAACAAAAAAAAAAACAAGGCGAGATTGCTTTGATTATCTGAAGAAGGGTCCCAAACCTGAAACGTCACTCCATTCCCTTCAAAATGCAGCCTGGCCACTGAGTTCCTCCGTATTTTGATTTTGCTCAAGATTCCAGCATCTGCAGTCTCTTGTGTCTCTGTTCCGTTTTGGGCATTTCAATGGTTCAATGGTACTTTATTGTCATACATCTAATTAAATTCTTCCTTTAGCATATATTCCAGTAAAGTCATACTGTACATAAGCACAATCTTAAATAAATGCAAAAGTGCAATGATTGTGGTGCAAGAATAGTAGTTTCCACAGAGGCAGTGCACAAAGGGTCACCACCTTTCCATTGCTTTCTTGTGCACTTCAAGTTTGAGAGTTCTTAAAATAGTGTCCTATCTTGGCCTTAAAGGCCCATGGTCTTGGTGCGGCACTGGGTCAGTGTTGTAGGGTATGGCCTGGCCTAGCAATGCTGTCAATGTCCTCTACTGCTGCCCCCACCCTTCTGTGCAGGCCGCATCCAATCTGCTGACTTGGCCTTTGTGGGAACTCCTTCAGAGCCTGATCCAACCAATTCCCCAGCAGCTGCAGAGCCTCCAGCGACACAACCACGGACACCTCGACCCACAAACGCACCTCCCGCAACCATTGCTCAACCCACGTGTGCCGGGGCGTCACCCACAGCCAACCTTGAATCCCAGCTGTCCCTCTGAGGGCACGGTAGAAAACCTGAAAGCCCGCTCACCGACACTGATCCACCCCTCCCTCTGCTGCTGCAGCCATCTTGAACGCCACTTCTTTGTAGTAGTGCACTAAACAAACCAAAAGAACATACCCAAATGTCCAGCTCTTCCACAGAACAATGATATAAGAGCAACAGCAAAAGATATACAAATTTGAGAAATGCAGTTGTCCAATCTGTCATTGTCTAATCTGAAACTTAGAATTTTTGAACTTTCTGGTCATTATTCCAAAATTAAATTTATTGTGATTCACAGAGAGAAATCTGAGAGAAGAAATATTAACAGCGTGGGTCAGTCACCAGTTCCTAGTGCTGGAATTGCAAGGGTGACACCAACAAGTCATTTTGGTCCTATTCATTCCATTCGTTGCAACCCTGCTGCAGGTAATTACCAATCAAGTATTTATGCATTTAATGAAATATTTCAAAATCTGAATTTAATTAATGAAATCAGAACCTTTGCCGGTATACCAGGATGTTTAGTCTGAAGAAGGGTCTCGACCCGAAACATCACTCCTCTCCAAAGGTGCTGCATGTCCCGCTGAGTTACACCAGCTTTTTTTTAAAATAATATTTTTACTAGAAGCATGTACATATCATAATCAAAACACACTTTGTATATCAATTACATATTGTTAATAGATGGGATTCCAGCTATCAGAAAGAATAGAAGAATAGAAATAAATTTATTGCCACACAACCAAGGTCGGTGGTATTTGGGTTGCCAGCAGCAGTACAATAATAAAGAACACAACCACATTAAAATGTTACACAAACATCCACCACAGCATTCATCACTGTGGTGGAAGGCACAGAGCTTGGCCAGTCCTCCTCCATTTTCCCCCGTGGTCGGGACCACCACCCTCCACAGCCGTTGCTGCGGGCGTCCAGATGGTAAGGGACAAAGTCAAAGTCAAGGTGAGTCCAGGATCGGCTCTTCCCAACCAGAGACCGCGGCTTCAGGCTGGTGTAGGCCGCAGGCCGGCGGTCAAAGTTTTAAAGTACCTGCCGTGCCGCAGCCGGAAGCACCGCAGTCTGCAGGGCCGGCGGTCGAAGCTCCCCTCCAGGGGAGATTGTAAGTCCATGCCGCGCCCGCGGTAGAAGACGGCCGCGGGCCGGCGGTGGAAGCTTCTTCCACCCAGGTCCCCAACGTGAGATCCCGGGCTGTAGACGCCGCACCAGCTGGAGTTCTGCAGACCGCGGCTTCAGGCTGCCGGCTGCCGCGGGCCAGCGTAACGGAGCGCTCCCCTCCAGCGAGGTCTCACCCGCTCCGCGCCGAGAGTCCACGCTGTGCCCGCCGCTGAAGCTCCGGGCGCGTCTCCGGGAAAGTCGGCGCCGATCCATGCTGTTAGGCCACGGGGGAGGCGGCCTGAAAAAGTCGCCTCTCCATGGAAGAGGCGGCCGAAACGGTTTGCCCCTTACCCTCCCCACACCACCCCCCACACATAACACACAAAGAAACATTAAAAACACACTTTTAAACATACTAAAAAAATAAAAAAAGTTGAAAAAAGACGGACACGCTGCCGACAGGCGCTGCCAGTGCAGCGCCCCCTACCGAATAATAGAGTAATAGGAATCCTCATTTATCAATTATATATGAACTCTGCTTCTATTTGGGGGGTTTTTTAATACCAGTTACACCAGCTTTTTGTGTCTATCTTCATGTTTAGTTGAGTTTGGTTTAGTTTAGAGATACCGTACAGCATGAAAACACCTCCTTCGGCCGACCGAGTCCCTATCAACCAACAAGCTCCCATACACTAGTTCTATGTTATCCCACTTTCACACCGTATACACCAGGGGCAACTTACAGAAGCCAATTAACCTACGAACCTGCATCATTGGAATGTGGGAGGAAACCAGAGCACTCAGAAAAAACCCTCACAGTCACAGGGAGAACATACAAACTCCGTTCAGACAACACCTGTAGTCAAGATCGAACCCGGCTCTCTGGTGCTGCGCTACTGTGCTGCCCTGTTCTATATTGTTAGCTCATCATGTTTTAAGGAGGAGGTACAGTGCCCTCCATAATGTTTGGGACAAAGACCTATCATTTATTCATTTGCCTCTGTGCTCCACAATTTGAGTTTGTAATAGATGAAGTCATATGTGGTTGCAGTGAACATTGTCAGATTTTATTAAAGGCCATTTTTATACATTTAAAACTGTTAGAGACATCAGCCAACCCTTAGACTTACCAAAATCAACTGTTTGGAACATCATTAAGAAGAAAGAGAGCACTGGTGACCTTACTCATCTCAAAGGGACTGGCAGGCAAGGAAGATCTCCACAGCTGATGACAGAAGAATTCTCCCTATAATGAAGAAAAATCCCCAAACACCTTTCTGACAGATCAGAAACACTCTTCAGGGGTCAGGTGTGTATTTGTCAATGACCACTGTCCGCAGTAGACTTCATGAACAGAAATACAAAGGCTACACTGCAAGATGCAAACCACTGGTTAGCCGCAAATAATAGGATGGCCAGGTTACAGTTTGCCAAGAAGTACTTAAAAGGGCAACCACAGTTCTGGAAAAAGGTCTTGCGAACAGATGAGACGAATATTAACATATCAGAGTGATGTCAAGAGCAAAGTGTGGAGGAGAGAAACTGCACAAGATCCAAAGCATACCACTTCATCTGTGAAACACGGTGGTGGGGGTGTTATGGCTTGGACATGTATGGCTGCTGAAGGTTCTGGTTCACATCTCTTTATTGATGATACAACTGCTGATGGTAGTAGCATAATGAAATTTGAAGTATATAGACACATCCTATCTGCTCAAGTTAAAAAAAAATGCCTCAAAACTCTGGCCGGCGGTTCATTCTACAGCAAGACAATGATCCCAAACGTATTGCTAAAGCACCAAAGGAGTTTTTCAAAGCTAAAAAATGGTCAATTCTTGACTGGCCAAGTCAATCACCCAAACTGAACCCAATTAAGCGTGCCTTTTATATGCTGAAGAGAGAACTGAAGGGGACTAGCCCCCATCAGTCTGAAGAAGGGTTTCGGCCCGAAACGTCGCCTATTTCCTTCGCTCCATAAATGCTGCTGCACCCGCTGAGTTTCTCCAGCAATTTTGTGTACCTTCGATCTTCCAGCATCTGCAGTTCCTTCTTGAAAGCATAAGCTAAAGATGGCTGGAATACAGGCCTGGCAGAGCATCACCAGAGAACCCAGCAACTGGTGATGTCCATGAATCGCAGACTTCACGCAGTCATTGCATGCAAAGGATATGCAACAAAATACTAAACATGACCACTTTCATTTACATGACATTGCTGTGTCCCAAACATTATGGTGCCCTGAAATGGGGGGGGCTATCTATAAACACTGCTGTAATTTCTACATGGTGAAACCAAAATGTATAAAAATGGCCTTTATTAAAATCTGACAATGTGCACTTTAATTAATGTGATTTTTTTCTATTACAAATCTCCAATTGTGGAGTACATAGGCAAATAAATAAATGATGGGTCTTTGTCCCAAACATTATGGAGGGCACTGTACCTGTGATGAAATGTTTTTCTGTGGTTGCAATGTAATGTGGTGGCTTATACCTAACCTGTCTTGTGTGGGTCCACATTCCCTACTGTTTAACTTTGTTCCGCTGCTGTGGATATATAGCTGCTAATATCCAATGTACTTTGAATTATTTATTTTTCCAGAGTCAAATTAAATTGACAATTAAGATGATTTATGTAGAACATTGAGGTTATTAATGAAGAACATTGAGGTGGATAAGTCCCCATGGCCTGATGAGATCCATCCCAGGTTATTGAGGGAGGTCAGATAGAAGATTGCGAGGGCCTTGACCAGCATCTTTGTTTCTTATAGAAACATAGAAAATAGGTGCAGGAGAAGGCCATTCGGCCCTTCGAGCCAGTACCACCATTCATTGTGATCATGGCTGATCGTCCCAAATCAATAACCCGTGCCTGCCTTCTCCCCATATCCCTTGATTCCACTAGAGCTCTATCTAACTCTCTTAAATCCATCCAGTGATTTGGCCTCCACTGCCCTCTGTGGCAGGGAATTCCACAAATTCACAACTATCTGGGTGAAAAAGTTTTTCTCACCTGTCTTAAATGGCCTCCCCTTTATTCTCAGACTGTGGCCCCTGGTTCTGGACTCGCCCAACATTGGGAACATTTTTCCTGCATCTAGCTTGTCCAGTCCTTTAATAATTTTATATGTTTCTATAAGATCCCCCTCATCCTTCTAAACTCCAGTGAATACAAGCCTAGTCTTTTCAATCTTTCCTCATATGACAGTCCCGCCATCCCAGGGATCAATCTCGTAACCTACACTGTACTGCCTCAATCACAAGGATGTCCTTCCTCAAATTAGGAGACCAAAACTGTACACAATACTCCAGATGTGGTCTTACCAGAGCCCTATACAACTGAGTAAGAACCTCTTTACTCCTATACTGAAATCCTCTTGTTATGAAGGCCAACATTCTATTAGCTTTCTTCACTGCCTGCTGTATCTGCACGCCAACTTTCAGTGACTGGTGTACAAGGACACCAAGGTCTCGCTGCACCTCCCCCTTACCTAACCTAACTCCATTGAGATAATTATCTGCCCCCTTGTTTTTGCTGCAAAAGTGGATAACCTCACATTTATCTATATTATTCTGTATCTGCCACGCATCTGCCCACTCACTCAGCCCGTCCAGGCCACCCTGCAACCTCCTAACATCCTCTTCATAGTTCACACTGCCACACAGCTTTGTGTCATCCGCAAACTTGCTAGTGTTGCTCCTAATTCCCTTTTCCAAATCATTAATATGGTAAACTGTTGCGGCCCCAACACCAAGTCTTGCGGCACTCCACTCGCCACTGCCTGCCATTCTGAAAAAGACCCATTCACTCCTACTCTTTGCTTCATGTCTGCCAACCAATTTTCTATCCATGTCAACACCCTACCCCCAATACCATGTGCTCTAATTTTAGTCACCAGTCTCCCACGCGGGACCTTATCAAAGGCTTTCTGAAAGTCTAGATACACTACATCCACTGGCTCCCCTTCATCCATTTTACTTGTCACGTCTTCAAAAAATTCCAGAAGATTAGTCAAGCATGATTTCCCTTTCATAAATCCATGTTGACTTGGACTAATCCTTTTACTGGTATCCAAATGCTCCATTATTACCTCTTTAATAATTGACTCCAGCATCTTTCCCACCACCGAAGTCAGGCTAACTGGTCTGTAATTCCCCCTTTTCTCTCTCTCTCCTTTCTTGAAAAGTGGGATAACATTAGCTATCCTCCAATCCACAGGAACTGATCCTGAATCTATTGAACATTGGAAAATGATCACCAATGCGTCCACTGCTCTTGCCAACTAGGGATAGTCAGCATGGCTTTGTATGGGGCAGGACGTGCCCTATTAGGTTGATTGAGGAGGTTGTTAAAGTTCGTCAGACTTGATGAGTAGAATAATAATTCAAAGAGTCAAAGGTCTTTTTGAACAAACTTGTACTAAGTCACCTAAGCTTGTCTTTGGATTCGCCAGACCGATCGCTTGCTCAACCACAAATCCCAAATTCTTTGCATTAGTTGGGAGGTTCACTTTATTTGTTATATGCACGGCAACCTCATAGTTCTGCTTCCACAATTCCAAAGGCACCTCAGATCAATAGGTTTTAGTATGGTGATAGTAAGGGCAGTAAGGATTGCTTTCCCTCTGGCTTCATTCTGAGCATGTTAATTAACCACCACGTCATGGGTCCGAAACTCCAAGTTAGCTAGGAATCTTGCGTGTTCTACAGGGGTTAGAACTTGTGGTATAGGTTGGCTCTTTTTAGTCTTACTCCTGGTACCGACCACGACTGGGGAGTGGACGCAGGTGTTACTTGATATTACCGTAGGTTGGAGCTGCATGAATGGGGATGGTTGCCACAGCACATGAGTATTAGTATAGATTTTACTCTCCCACTGATCCAAATCAATCCTCGTAGTCTCTCTCTATCAAACCAAAGCCAACCATTAGATCACACAAGCTGTTGTTCGAGTCCTCTTTAAATTTATAGTGGATCGGTTTGTGGTCTTCAGTCTGTCAAACAATTTATTTCAAAATATTACTGTTGGTTTATAAAACACTGAATGATCCAGGGCAAAAATACATTTGTGATCTGCTAAATGTAAAACCAGCATTTATAATACAGAATATCAATGGCTTTAATCAGCCCAGTTCTAATATGTTGCTATTCGGTACCAATTCATTCTGTCCCCGTATTCGTTTTAATTACCAATCTTATCTGTCCTACGAGGAAAAGCCTGTCTAAGAGAAATATGAGCGACCTTGTGAAGTATATCATCAAGCAATGAGTTATTTCATGCCTTCCACAGTACACCTCCACAAAACTCAGTATTTAGAACCATAAAAGGTAATAAAAAATAAAAAAGTGGCAACCTCCCCACCTACGGAAGAATAATATACTCCCGCGGCCAAGCAGTCAAACTGCTGCTTCGAGATGATTGATGTTAACGCCCCCAAACAAATAGTTTCCACACGGTATCACTCTTTGACTCTATGAAAACAGTAGATTTGAAATTAAATATAAAGCTTTTTAAAAAAAAATTTAATCACTGTCCTTAACTAATCAGAATGTCTATCACAAGATGTCTACTCATAATTACTGGTCCAATACGTTGCCCAATAAAGTTAAGTATTTCAAAGTAGCACATTTTAAAAGGTGCTACATATCATATTCTTCTTTTCAAGTTCAAGTTCACGTTTATTGTCACTTAACCAACTAAGGTACAGTGAAATTTGAGTTACCTTCCAGCCATATTAAGTGAAAAGAACACAATACACACATAAAATTGAACATAAACATCCACCACAGTGGAATCAACATTTCTCACTGTGATGGAAGGCAATAAATTTCAGTCATCTTCCTCTTTGTTCACCGTGGTCGGGCCATGAACACTCCGCAGTTCGCCACTGCTGACGGTCCGATGTTCAAGCCCTCTCGTCGGGATTAACGAAACCCGGCAACATCAACACAACACAACACAAGCAAATATTAACGAAACCCGGCAACATCATGGAGCTCCCAAATCGGCCACTTCTTACCGGAGACAGCGGGCTTCACGGTGTTAAAGTCCACAGGCCCCGCGGTCGGAGCACTTATTCGGGCGACACTCGGCAAAGGATTGCCCGCTCTGCGATGGTAAGTTCGCACCGCGCCAGCAGCTTGAAGCTCTGGTCCGGTCTCCAGGAATGGCCGCACCAATCCAAGTTGTTAGGCCGCAAGACGCGAAACGGAGAAAATCGTAACCCCGTCGAGGTAAGTGACTGAAAAAAAGTTTCCCCCTTTTTGCCCCTCCCCCCACATAAACTAACCAAGAAACATTGAAACATACTTTAAAGACATATTTAAAATAATAAAAACAGAGAAGGGACACGACAGGCTGTTGGCGAGGCGGCCATTACGGGCTCCACCCGGTGGTCAATATACTCCAAACCATACTTGTGACTTTTATTTTCTGTTTCCTCTCAGAAATCCGGGTGGAGGTAGAACAGCACCGTCGTACAGCAACAAAAGATAGCGGATCTTCCTCTGAATATTCAAGTTCACCATCAAGTCCCATAGCAATCCAGGGAAGAGAGGAGAGTTCAGATAGTGCAGATGAAAATGACAGAAGTAAGTTTATTAAAGTCATTGCAAAGAATAACAGAAGAAGCAATTCATTATTGATGTTTAGTTTACTTTAGAGATACAGCGCGGAACCAGTTCCTTCGGCCCACCGAGTCCGTGCCAACCAGCTATCCCCGCACACTAACACTACATACACTCGGGACAATTTTAACAAGCCAATTAACCTACACACTTGTACATCTTTGGAGTGTGGGTGGGAGGAAATCGGAGATCCTGGAGAAAACCCACCCAGGTCACGGGGAGAACGTGCAATCTCGATACAGACAGCACCTGTAGTCAGGATTGAATCCGGGTCTCTGGTGCTGTAAGGCAGCAACTCTACCGATGTTGATCCTGATGTTGTACAAGGATCTCCCAGACGTTATGTGCCTCAGCTAATAAAGCTAATATCGCAAATGTCGCCTTCACACTCTTATTAGGTATGTTGCAAAGCCTACCTGAAGCGTCCTTGAAAATCTTCCGTTGTGGGTGTGCGCGATTTTGGCGCCGTTTAGAGGGGGCGGGTTTAAAACGCGATTTTCTCTAAGCTGTTCCAATCGAAAATGTTCAGCCTAGTTAATTATTAACGAAAAATCGCTGGAAGACCCCGTCGCAAAAGCTATTATTAGGTTTAAAGGCCTTGAATAATAGTTATAGTAGTTTAAAAATCAATCTTTAAACCCGCGACCGTCACCAACCGCTGGGTCTCATAAAGCAAATAGCAGAAGTTAGGTTGTATATTTTTACATTAAAAAGGGCTTCTAAAGATCCCGTTATACAAAGTTTACTATTGCGAGTAGCTCAATTTGGCCCCATTATATCGCGCAGTATTTTTCTGGGCATTTGAGGCACAAATCTACCGCAATGTGAACGTTCTAAACCAGCGCGTTCCACAGGGACCCACTGGAAAGCTGATTTAAATGGGCATTTATTTACAGCAATTAAACACTAAATTCCTTCCATTTGGCCTATAAATTAATGTAAATGAGATTTAAAAATCATGTTTTATTGTGAATTATTTGTGAATATTATTTGGACATTTAGGCTATTTAAAAATGTTAATCATTTATTAAGAAATGGATAGATGTTTAGATCTAGTAATTGAAGTCTGAAATTAGCTACAATTAGGTAACTAACTAATTATATGCTTTAATTTCAGGTCATCCAAGTAAGATTATTTATATTTGTTTCAGAATGCTTCAATCTATGATAACTGAAAATTTCATTCAGTTCTCTTAATTTTTAAGAAAGTTATGGGCTTTTGACTGTTCACGATCACAGCTTTTTTGTTATGTCCATAGAAAATCAATAGGGAACAAGATGCTCATTTCCCAGTATGAAAATGGCCATAACTTTTTAAATACTTGAGATATGAAAGTGAATTAGGTGTCAAATTAAACTTATTTTTATGCTTTATCTGATGGGATAAATTACAGACTTGATTTTTAAAATCTCAAAATTTTGTAACATTGCTACTCTTATCTACCTGTGCTGCCATCTTTAAGGATCTTTGGATTTGCACAAGTCTCTTTGTCCTCTGTTCTCCCTCAGGCCTCCCATTGATGGTCTATGCCCTACCATCTCTACTACATATGTAGCAAGACTAAGGTAAAATGTTAGAAAGATGATAGTAGTCCACAAAATCCTTCAGAAAAGTAGGGATTCATATAGAACCAATTGTGTTTTTGCATTGAAGTAATTAAATATCTAGATACATTAGCAATAGAATTGTACAGGACTACGTACCTTTAAAGAAAAAGGACTTTTTCTGAGAATTCTCTCGCATTGTAGAATCTATATACTATGTTTAATAAGCCTAATCAAAAACAGCATTGAGTACTTGCTGTGTTTTTCATGCAAAGTTGCTGAGTTATCGAAATATGTGCAGTATATTTAGAAGCCATTTCCATTAATTAAGTTGTCTATGTGACTCATGAACTCTGCAGACTATTTTTACAAAGCATGCCGATACAACAAATATACAGCATGCTTCAGCATCATTTACAAGAATCTGCGTGATCTGAGGTCAAGTAGTTATGTGTTTGGATTTGGGTATAAGCAGTCATAGGCATAGAGAGATACAGCATGTGACAGGCCCTTCGGCCCTCTGAGTGCACTTTGACCATTATCCAGTTACACTATCCTAATCGACGTTTTGTCAATTCTCTCTATATTGTCATCAATTCCCCCCCAGATTCACCTACTCACCGACACAAAAGGGGCAATTTATAACGGTCAATTAACCTACCAACCAATCTTTGGGATGTAGGAGAAAAGCAGAACATCTGGAGAAACCCTCTCAGTCACACGGATAAAGTGTAAACTCCACATGGACAGAACGTGGGTCCCTGACAGTGTAAGGCAGCAACACTACCCGCTGTGCCACCCCTCCAGATATGAATTGTTTACTGTGGAACATTTGCAGATTGAGGAAAAGCCTGATAGTAGAACTATAAAACTATAGAATATAGAACAGTATAGGACTAGAACAGGCCCTTCGACCCACAATATTTGTGTTGCACATGATGCCCAACTAAACTGATCACATCTGCCTGTACATGATCCATATCCCTATTCCCTGCACTTTCATGTTCCTATTTAAAAGCCTCTTTTAATGCCACTATTGTGTATTCAACTCCACCACCACCCCTGGCAATGCATTCCTGGCCCCAACCGCTACTCTGTGTAAAAACTCTTGCCCTGCGCATCTCCATTAAATAGTCCCCCTCTCATTTTGTAGCTGTGCCCTCTAGTGTTGGACACCTCCACCCTGGGGATAAAGGTTCTGGCTATCTACCCTCTCTGTGCCCCTCATAATTTGAGAGGCATAGATGGGGTAGACAGTCAGAACTATTTTCCCAGGGTGGAAATGTCAAAGACCAGAGGTCATAGCTTTGAGGTGAGAGTGGCAAAGTCGAAAGGAGGTGTATATGGCAAGATTAGACACAGAGAGGTGGATGCCAGGAACACACTGTCAGGTGTGATTGTAAAGGCAAATATGATAATGGAATTTTAAAAGGTTTTCAGGCGCATGGATATGCAATGAATAGAGGAATATGGATCACATGCAGGCAGAGGAGATCAGTTTAACGTGGCATCATGTTCGGCATGGACACTTTGGGCAGAAGGGCCCTTTCCTGTACTGATCTCTTCTATGTTCTGTGTTCTCAATCTGAGTTCCTCCATTTGCTCTGCCTTTACGTTCATAAAACGTAGGATGGTCCACTCACAATCACTGGTAGAAGAATTGATGTGCTTGATATTTGAAGAGCATCTTTCATTTCGGGACAGCATAAAGCTCCTTTGATGTTGAGTGAAATTTAGATTTACTAAAATGATTCCAAGGCTAAGAAGCTTTATCTATAGACTGAAAAAGCTAGAGATAGATAGACACAAAAAGCTGGAGTAACTCAGGGGGTCAGACAGCATCTCTGGAAAAAGGGAAAAGAACGTCAAGCCCCTTCTTCACTCCTATTCCTGTTCTCCAGAGATGCTGAGTTAATCCAGTTTTTGTGTCAATCTTTGGTTTAAACCAGCATCTGCAGTTCCTTCTTACTGAAAGAAGGAACTGCAGATGCTGGTTTAAACTGAAGATTGACACAAAAAGCTGCTTGAGAATCTGATAGAATCGTAGAGAGATACCTCACGAAAACAGCTCCTCCAACGACTGTGTTTAGTGACCTAACCCTACAATAATGCCATTTTTATTCTATTCACATTTTCATCAAGATTCTAATATTCACCTACACACTAGGAGCAATTTACAGTAGAGATTTAACCTACCAACCCACATGTTTAACCAGAGGGTGGTAAAACTGTGGAATTCATTGACTGTGGAGGCCAAGTCATTGGTTATTTTTAGAGTGGAGATTGACAGGTTCTTGATTAGTATGGGTGTCAAGGGTTACCAGGAGAAGGCAGGAGGATGGGGTTGAGAGGAAAAGATAGATTAGCCATGATTGAATTGTGGGGTAGATTCGATGGGCGAAATGGCCTAATTCTGCTCCTATTTACAAATTGCAAGGAAAGCCACATAGATACAAGGAAACCATCTTTCCTATAGCATGGTATTATCAGGAATTTTGAGAATTATAAGGAAGGTTATAATCTGGTTAACCCTAGAGCTCACTTACTGCGGAAGCATGATGGGAAAATGGCCAACATAGAATGTTAGGCTGGCTATAAATAGATGTGTCAATGTATTTAGCATTCTCAGCAAAGCTTAATTTAAATAGCTAAAATGAATGCACTCTGCTGAAAAGCAAGCTTCCTTATCTATTGAGGGGGGGGATAGCCATTTGCAGTTCTGTCCAGATTCTTATCCATTGCACCCTTGAGATTACAGCTACTCTTTATCACTGTGTTTAGCAACCAAGTCTCCCAGAAGTTAACAAATGGCCTTTTTAAATAAACTGACCCCATCAATTATCCCTGCAGGGACATTGACATCTATGGTATCCATTAGTTAGATATGGGAGAGAGAATTTCAAAATAACAGGAGACGTAACGTTAAAGATGACTCTGGGGAAAGACAAAGATGAAAGGTTACAGTCACATTGAACAATGGTGATTTAGTTAATCTCCACAAGTAACCATTGTGTCATGAATATAAAAATGCTGTAGGCGCTATGACTCTTTGAAACACTGGGTTCTCTCAGAGTGTTTCCGCAGAGTTAATAAACCGACTTGTACAATACAAGAGTCTAGGACATTTTAGTAGATGGTGCCGATGTCCAAGCAATCCTAAGAAACAGTGGTAAATTAAAAGAATATTAAGCTTTCTATCGAGAGTTGTCAAATAGGAGCTGAAAAAATCTCATGACCAAGCCATTCAGTGCCCTCCATAATGTTTGGGACAAAGACCCATCATTTATTTATTTGCCTATGCCTTTGAGATTTGTCATAGAAAAAAATCATGTGGTTAAAGTGCACATTGTCAGATTTTAATAAAGGCCATTTTTGTACATTTTGGTTTCACCATGTAGAAATTACAGAAGTGTTTATACATAGGCCCCCCCCCCCCCCCCCCCCATTTCATGGCACCATAATGTTTGGGACACAGCAATATCATGTAAATGAAAGTAGTCATGTAATTCCAGTCCTAATCTTCGCCCCGTAGTCTGGTTCAGTCAAACACCGAATACACGCACTGATAATCAACTCTCTTTATTATCCAACACCAATACGATACCTAATACAAAACCTTGAGTCCGATTCTTGTCTCTACTCGTTTAAGCCCTTCAGCCTCGTGCGAATAGAACAACTCCAGCAGATCAGCACAGTCCCAAAATTAAACAATTTGGGCAAGGCCCCTCCCCCCTTCAGTTCTCTCTTCAGCATATAAAAGGCATGCTCAATTAGGTTCAAATCGGATGATTGACTTGGCCACACAAGAATTTACCATTTTTTAGCTTTGAAAAGTTCCTTTGTTGCTTTAAGGGCCTGTTCCACTGTACGAGGTAATTCAAGAGTTCTCCCGAGTTTCCCCTGATTCGAACTCGGAGAATTACGGTAATAGCCGTTTGTAGGTACTCGGGGCTCTCGTGGACATTTTGAAAAATCTTCACAAGTCTTCACGAGCTTACCGCGTTTCCCGAGTACCTGCCGTTAACATTACGAGCCGCTAAGAGACATCCCGAGCTCCGACGTACCCGCCACGTACATTCTACGTGCTTTCCACGAGTTTGATTTTTTTTTTTTTAAACTCGGGAGAGCTCTTGAATTACCTCGTACAGTGGGACAGGCCCTTTAGCAATATATTTGGGATCATTGTCTTGCTGTAGAATGAACTGCCGGCCAATGAGTTTTGAGGCATTTGTTTGACGAGCAGATAGGATGTGTCTATACACTTCAGAATTCATTATGCTACTACCATCAGCAGTTGTATCATCAATGAAGATAAGTGAGCCAGTACCTTCAGCAGCCATACATGCCCAGGCCATAACACCCCCACCACTGTGTTTCACAGATGAGGTGGTATGCTTTGGATCTTGGGCAGTTCCTTGTCGCCTCCATACTTTGGTCTTGCCATCACTCTGATATAAGTTAAACTTGGTCTCTTCTGTCCACAAGAACTTTTTCCAGAACTGTGGTTGCTCTTATAAGTACTTGGCAAACTATAACCTGGCCGATTTTTATGGATAACCAGTGGTTTGTATCTTGCAGTGTAGCCTCTGTATTTCTGTACATTAAATCTTCTGCGGACAGTGGTCATTGACAAATCCACACCTGACTCCTGAAGAGTGTTTCTGATCTGTCGGACAGGTGTTTGGGGTTTTTTCTTTATTATAGAGAGAATTCTTCTGTCATCAGCTGTGGAGGTCATCCTTGGCCTGCCAGTCCCTTTGCGATTTGTAAGCTCACCTGTGCTCTCTTTCTTCTTAATGATGTTCCAAACAGTTAATTTTGGTAAGCCTAAGGTTTGGCTGATGTCTCTAACAGTTTTATTCTTGTTTCTCAGTCTCATCTTCTTTATCTTTCATTGGCACAATTTGGTCCTCGTGTTGATAAACAGCAATAAAAATTTCCAAGGTTGATGAAAAGACTGGAGGAAAGACTAGAAACATAGAAACATAGAAAATAGGTGCAGGAGGAAGCCATTCGGCCCTTCGAGCCAGCACCGCCATTCATTGTGATCATGGCTGATCGTCCCCTATCAATAACCCGTGCCTGCCTTCTCCCCATATCCCTTGACTCCTCTAGCCCCTAGAGCTCTATCTAGCTCTCTCTTAAATCCATCCAGTGACTTGGCCTCCACTGCCCTCTGTGGCAGGGAATTCCATAAATAGGAATAGAGAGCTCACTAGGTGCTGTGACCTATCTTATACCTGCATTAAGGAGGCAATTAAACACACCTGAGCAATTACAGACACCTGTGAAGCCATGTGTCCCAAACATTATGGTGCCCTGAAATAGGGGGACTATGTATAAACACAGCTGTAATTTCTACATGGTGAAACCAAAATGGATAAAAATGGCCTTTAATAAAATCTGACAATGTGCGCTTTAACCACATGTGATTTTTTTTTTCTATTACTAATCTCAAATTATGGAGTACAGAGGCAAATAAATAAATGACGGGTCTTTGTCCCAAACATTATGGAGGGCACTGTATCTTGTGAGATCATAATTGATTACTGCATGCATTTCTAGTTTGTGAAATGCAACCAAATAACAAGATGTTCATTTGCTATTGTCAATGTTGTATTTACAGTGGGAAAAATACATTATCCACAAGCGAGAAAACACAATGTTATCGTTTCAACTACTTGATAGTGTTTAGAAATATTTAAGCTGAAAACTATTGATCAAAACAGCCAATATTTTAAGACTCAATTCATGGAGAACTTAAATTTAGTATTTTAATTATTAATGATTAAATTGGTTACTAATTCATATAACTACTCTTGCAGGTGCAGAGACTGTTTTGGATATTCAAATAAGGGAGAAACCAGCGATGTTATCAAGTCAACTGAGCAACCTGAACACTGGGCCATGGAGGCCCACAGCACAAGTCTCTCCAGTACAAAATGAAACTGGATTAGCCCATCCAAGTCATGTATCTTCAGCCATTTCCACAGTGCAGATGATGCCAGTGATTTCTTCAAACATTGCCCCCAGCCGAATGCTGAATTCAGTACGCAAGTCAGAAAGAAGTAGCTTTGATATAAAGCCAATAACAGGCATATCTTCTCCAATCCACACAAGTCAAACTGTTGACCTTGGAAGCAAACTTCACGAAGGACCTACCAATAGCATCAAAGTGGAAAAAAAGTTTGGCTCTCTTGGAGCTATGGTTATAGATGTAATGCCAACTTCTCCAGTTCAAGCTTCCCAAAGATCAACAATTGTGTCAGAAAATAATGGGATTTCATCCAATGTGGTCAACTTTGGAATTAGGACTAAAGATGGACCTCCTTCCTCCATGGATAATCCATCCAAAACAACTCCATTATCAGCACTGAGAATGGACACCTGTTCTTCCACTCCTGCACCATGTAACTCTGCATACAACATTTCTCAGTCGCAGATGAAACTTCTGGTCTCTTCCCCCATTCCTACAGAACCATTGTTGGTGGGACAGACTGCCTATAATAGTGTTGTACAAGTGAAAAGCGTCTCACCTGCTGTAATAAGTTCAAGAACAGTTCCTTATTCAGCAAACACCAAAGTTGCCTTTTCAACAATTCAGTGTTCACCTGTAACTTCCATTTCTGGCACTTTCTGCACGAACAACAATAATGCACCTGCCAATAGCCACACCTCGGTGTCCTTCACAAACGTTGCAAGTATGCCAAATTGTCCTATCTCTAGTTCCAGTCCGACCCTCTCCTCTGTGGCTAAAAACAGTTACATTAACAGCAATAATGGTAATGGAGGCTCAGGAATAAATATCCCATTGCAACAGCAACAGCAAACTGGGTGCAACGTGTGTAGTTCATGTGGCTGCAGCGGAAACTGCGGCTCCAATCCTTTGACAATTAACTATGCTAATTACTTCCAAAGCCCATTTTCAGGGCATTCAGTGCTAACTTTTCCAATTTTTCCATTCAATCCTTTATGTAACAATGGTTACATCAGCACCCAATATAATAACAACACTGCTTTCCCCTATCCCATTGTTCCAACCCCTGGCTACAATACTGGAATAACTCCCGATTCCATCATTAGTGGACCATCAAACTTTGTCATGCCTCCCATGCAGAATTTCCTGGGTGGTACAACTGCAGTATATCAGACACAACACATACTAGGAAGCACAAATGGATCTGGATATAAAAAGAATGGACATATTTCATGCTACAACTGTGGGGCTAATGGGCATCGAGCTCAGGACTGCAAACAGCCAGCAATGGATTCCAATCAGCAAGGTAACATATTCAACTTTTAATAGAAATACAGTCAATTGGGCCCCTTCTTTACTTGTCAGAACGACTTCATGCTGAAGTGAATGTAAATATGTACGGTGGAATGAAGGCTTAAAGAAACTCGATTAGTTTACATATTATTAAAAGCATGAGCTACGTGAAGCTTTCAGATATCTGAAACACCATGGTACAAAGCATCTACTGGTGTATTTTATTTAAAGTTTTAACTTACCTTTTAAAGGTGATTACATTTCTATATTGTATATTTTCAGTGTACCTCATGCAATCGTGCAATTAGTTTAATCAAGATATATCAAATTTCAACATCACTCTAAATGAGGAAAATGCATGAAATTCTGTTCTTTACTATCATTGTTAATTCTCCACACACTGTTTAGCTGGAGCAATATATTAGTTATAATTCTCTAAGCAAAACTTTCATTTACAGAGAATTCTAGCATCAAAAACAATAGTTTCATCAAACAGTTTTAAATGGGGTTAATTCCAAGGACAGATGTCTATTACACGCAACATCAAATTTAGGCTGTGGGCCGAGCATCGAAAATGTGTCTAGAATTTATCTTTCGTGACCCGTCTGGGAACTACTTGAAATTTTGCACAGATTTAGATAACATATAATTGCGAAAGAAGTCATAACTCGTCAGTGCCAAAAGTTGCACATTAACTAATTAGAAAATGAGATCGAAAAATTAAGCGCCATCTAGTGTTCAATGCTCATATTACTCCATGGGGAGGCTAATTCCGTGCTGCTGTCTATTTAAACTATATATTATACCATACTAGACTAAATGGGACCCGTTGGGTCCCAGCTTCACACGGGAGGGCTGGTCCCCCAACGCAATATTCCACCTCTGCACCAATTCCAATATTGCTGGCTGGGGGGGGTGCTTTCTGGAGTGCTAGCATGGTGTTGTGGGCCGAAGGGACTGGTTTCCAGAGGGCTAATATGGACATTGTGGGCCAAATAGATTCTTGGGCTGCCAGCTCAGTCACAGACCACAGACCACAGACCACACACACACACACACACACACACACACACACACACACACACACACACACACACACACACACACACACACACACACACACACACACACACACACACACACACACACACACACACACACACACACACACACACACACACACACACACACACTATATGACAGTAAACGTTCTTGAATACTCACACGGCTGAGCGTGGCTTCTCCACTTTTGGGCTTCCGCAGTCAGTGGCACTTCCGCAATCAGCGTGACCTCTGCACTTACCGGAAATTACGCAATCAGTGCCACCTGTCCACTAAGCTGAAGTCATGAAATGAGCGGGACTTTTAAATCAAACACAGTCGGATCTAATAAAGCATTTATTCCTTCCAAACACAGTCGGGCCTAATAAAGCATTGCAGTTTCAAGCACAGGCAGGGCAGCAGGTCAAACAACTCGTGGCATTGTCATTAAGGGCTAACAAATCATTTATTGCAAGTAAATTGCATACACAGTTCAGTTGATTCACAGCTTAGAATGAGAGTCGTGGCCTCTCCCTCGCGATCTTGCAGTGACTGAGTCACGTCCAGGCATCCAGGGTTTTATACTCCTGCCCCCCCGCCCCCCCCCCCGGAAGGGGCGTTACCATCATCATGGTGATTAACAGGCGAGAGGATCTCAAGGTTTTTTAAACACACAACTTTTTTATATTTCATCGATGGGAAAATCCTCAGGACCTGCTAAGCGGAGGAGGACAGTGAGTAAGATGGCCAAAAAATCAGCGATATTTGGTAGCATTTTTTCTAAAATCAATATACAACGCAGACAGGAAGTGGTCAAAATGACACTTTTAATTATATACTCGGCCAAGTGCAGACCCATTGGGTCTGTTCCCCCAACGTGCGGTTGCGATGGGAGGCGGCCTGAGGCGTCTCACACACACACTAACCAACCTCTCACACACGCACGCGCACACACACACACTAACCACCCCCATTAATATATTAATATTATTAATTCACTCCTTTTACCCCATGCCCTGCCCTATCCATTCACACATAGCCCCCAATTCGCAGGCACAGAGAGGGAGACGGAGGCACAGAGAGAGAGAGACTCGGAGGCACAGAGAGGGACACGGAGGCACAGAGAGAGGGACACGGAGGCACAGAGAGAGGGACACGAAGGCACACAGAAAGGGACACGGAGGCACACAGAGAGGGACACTGAGGCACCCACAGAGAGGGATACAGAGGCACACACAGAGAGGGTCACGGAGGCACACAGAGAGGGTCACACAGCGAGGGGCACAGAAAGGGACACAGACGCAGGAGAGCTTCCTGCCTTTTGTAGCTGGGGTTTCCGATTTACGGCGTCTTTTGAGCAGGTGACCCTGCTGGTGCGAGCGGAGCAGGCGATCAAAAGCAGCAGAGGTCCGATCGAGAGAGGGGGGGATAGGGTGGAGTGGGCGGGCGTGATCCTGGGTGAGCCTGCGGGCCGCCAGCGAGGATGGCGAAAAGCAGCAGGGGGACCAGCCGATCTGTGGCTTCCGCCAGCGTGACAAAGCCGGGCCAGTGGGGGGGGAAGTGGAGGAGTGCCGTGCGGCAGCGGCCGTTATCGTAGCGTGGGGCACGCGATGAGAAGGTGGCCAGCGGGAGGCAAAAAAATGGCTGAGTGGGGGGGTGGGGATTTGAAACTGCGATGACAGCATCTGCTTGAATGGAGAGCGGGTGGCGGTGCCGCTAGCGCAAGGGCATTGTGACGTCCGCAGCTGCTGATTTAAAGAAAAGAGTAAGTTTTGTGTAGGATTTTATTAAAAATGTGTACAGAAAAATGACTAAATTTAATGAGGAGTGGATTTGCGAATGTAAAAGTAAAATCGCTAGCGAAATGGTAAAAATCTCGCCGTTTTTGCATCTGGTTTTCGCGGAGTAACGAATCAAAGGCAAAATCAAAGGGAAAATTTCAAAGGCAAAATGACATACACACACACACACGCACAGTTTTAAAAGTATATAGATATGATTATCATATGACGTGAATATGACTGTAATTATATATAATTATCTATTTATCTCTATACTTATAAAGCTCTAATCTTGGATGTGTATTTATTTGTGTGATGTTCGTGTGCGATTCGCATCTTCTCGAAAACACGACGCGCTAACGGTGAAATTTTTACATATTCCGACAGAGATTTACGCTGTGAAATCACCTTATCTGAAAATTTCATGCATTATTTCTCGAGTTATTTATGAAAATGTTCAAAAATTTCAAATAACATAGAAAATAAACTAGCTGTTGACGTCACAATGGGTCTGCTCGCGCGACCTGTACGCACTGTTTTCCACGCGCAGCCGGCTCGCCCACCTGGCTCCTCCGCTCCTTTCCCCCCTTTCCTCCTCTCCCCCCTCCTCCTCCCTCCTTCTTCCCCCTCCTCTCTCCTCTCCTCCCCACCCCTCTCCTCCCCCCCTCCTCTCTCCCCTCTACTCTCTCTCCCCTCTACTCTCTCCCCCCTCCCCTCTCCCCCTTCCCCTCCTCGCCCCCCCCTTCTCCCCCCGCTCCCACCTCCTCTCTCTCCCCCTCCCCCGCTCCCCACTCCCCTTCCACCTCCCTCCTCTCCCCCTCCCCCTCCCCCCCTCCTCTCTCCCCCTCCTCTCTCCCCCCCGTCCTCTCTCCCTCCCCGTCCTCTCTCCCCCCTCCTCTCCCCCTTCTCTCCCCCTCCTCTCTCCCCCTCCTCTCTCCCCCTCCTCTCTCCCCTCCTCTCTCTCTCCCCCTCCTCTCTCCCCCTCCTCTCTCCCCCCTCTCTCATCCCCCTCCCTCTCTCCACCCATCCACTCTCCCACCCATCCAGTCTCCCCCCCTCCCTTCTCTCCCCTCCCTCGCCTCCCCTCCCGCTCTCCCCTGCCTCTCTCCCCCTCCCTCTCTCCCCCCTCCCCTCTACCCCCCTCCCTCTCTCCCCCCTCCCTCTCTCCCCTCTCCCGCTCTCCCCTCCCTCCTCCCCCTCCCTCTCTCCCCCTCCCTCTCTCCCCCCCTCCCTCTCCTCCCCCCTCCCTCCCCCCCCCTCTCTCCCCTCCTCTCCCTCTCGCCCTCCCTCTCCCCCCTCTCCCCCCTCCTCTCTCCCCCCCCCTCCCTCTCTCCCCCCCTCTCTCTCCCCCCTCCTCTCTCTCCCCCCCTCCTCTCCTCTCCCCCCTCCTCTCTCCCCCTCTCTCCCTACTCCTCTCTCCCCCCCTCCTCTCCCCCCCTCCTCTCTCCCCCCTCCTCTCTCCCTCCTCTCCTCTCTCCCCCCTCCTCCCTCTCCCCCCTCTCCCCTTCCCCTCCCCCCTCCTCCCCCTCTCCCCTCTTCCCCTCCCCCTCTCCTCCCCCTCCCCCCTCCTCCCCTCCCCCCTCCCCTCCCCCCCCTCCTCCTCTCTCCCCCTCCCCCCCTCCTCTCTCCCCTCCTCTCCCCCCTCCCTTCCTCTCCTCCCCCCTCCTAGCTCTCCCTCCGCCCTCTTCCTCTCCCCCTCCTCTCTCTCATCTCCCATCACCTCCTTCTCATCCCTCTCTCCCCCTCGCTCTCATCTCCCCTCCTCATCGCTCTCTCTCCCACCATCCCCCCCCGTCCATCCCTCTCCCCCCCCCCCCCGCTCACCCGGCTTCCCGCACGCCCTCACCCCCCTCCCCCCTCTCTCCCCCCCTCCCCCTCCCCTCGCTCCCCTCTCCCCCCTCCCCGTCTCTCTCGCCCCTCCCCCCCCTCCCCTTCCCTCGTCATCCCCCTCGCCCTCTCTCGACCTCCCCCTGCCTCTCTACCCCCGCCTCCCCTCTCCACTCCCGCCGTTCCCCTCTCCCGCCATCCCCGTCTCTTCCGGCCCTCCCCTCTCGCCCCCCATCCCCCTGCGCTTCTCCCCCTCCCCTCTCTCGCTCCCCCCTCCCCTCTCTCCCCCCTCCTCTACCCTCTCTCCCCTCCTCTACCCTCTCTCCCCCTCCCCTCTTCCCCCTCTCTCTGAAGAAGGGTCTTGATCCGAAATGTTGCCTATTTCCTTCGCTCCATAGATGCTGCCTCACCCACTGAGTTTCTCCAGCATTTTTGTGTAGCTCTACATTTGTTATTTATCATTTTTATTTAACAGTTCATATCATAACTTTACAAAGATAAATCAATTGTAAAACAAAATTATCAGCAAGGTTAGCATTACCTTTATTCCTTCGAAACCTTGCTATTGTTTTGATGTAATTAGGAGGCAGTCCGCCAGAGTGTTCGCTGCCTAGCTACCATGAAACAAAGTGCGTGATTGGTCAATTGGCGTCCGACGCAACGTCAAACATGCATTGATTGGGCAATTACTACTCGGAAAATTACTACTCGGAAAACTTAAACGAAAAAGCACCTCGGCCCACAGCTTTTATAATAAACGTATTTAAATTATCTTTCCGCAATAGTTCCTGATCAGCAATTTCCAGAGTGATCAGGATGTTGCACAAGTCTGGGAATTCCAAGTGGATGCCTTTACAGAATCTTTCATTTGCAACACTGCAGGGCTGGATGATCTGGGTATAAAGAAAGTAAAAGAAGCATCTACTTTCTGCCTTACGCAGTTTAAACTGTACTGAAACACAAATGAAGTGTTTTTAAAGTATAGTGACAGTGGTAATGCATCCAGTGGGCTGCAAACTGCAGCAGAATCGGTAGTAAGGAAGGCAAATGCAATGCTAACATTTATTTCAAGAGGACTAGAATCCAAAAACAGGGGTGTAATGCTGAGGCGTTATGAGGCACTGGTCAGACCACATTTGGAGTATTGTGAGCAAATTTGGGCCCCATATCTGAGGAAGGATGTGCTGGTGCTAGAGAGAGTCCAGACAAGGATAACAAGAATGACCCCCGGAATTAGTGCGTTAACATATGATGAACGTTTGACGGCACTGGGCCTCTACTCGCTGGAGTTTAGAAAGATGAGAGGGTACCTCATTTAAACTTACCAAATAGTGAAAGGCCTGGACAGAGTGGATGTGGAGACGATGTTTGCACTAGTGGGAGAGTCTAGGACCGGAAATCATAGCCTCGGAATAAAAGGGTGTTTCTTTAGGAAGAATGGCGCAGCGGTAGAGTTGCTGCCTTACAACGCTTTCAGCGCTGGAGACCCGGGTTCAATCCAGACTACAGGTGCTGTCTATACAGAGTTTGTACGTTCTCCCCATGACTGCATGTTTTCTCCAAGATCTTTGGTTTCCTCCCATACTCCAAAGACGTACAGGTTTGTAGGTTAATTGGCCTGGTATAAATGTAAAAATTGTCCCTAGTGTGTGTGTGTAGGGTAGTGTTAACATGCGGGGATCGCTGGTCGGCACAGACTCGGTGGGCCAAAGGACCTGTTTACGCGCTGTATCTCTAAACTAAACTAAACTAAGATGAGGAAGAATTTCTTTAATCAGGGTGGCGAATCTGTGGAATTCATTGCCCCAGAACGCTGTGGAAGCCAAGACAATGGATATTTTTAAGGCAGACAGATTCTTGATTAGTATGGGTATCAGGGGTTATGGAGAGAATGCAGGAGAATGGGGCTGAGAGGCGAAGATAGTTCAGCCATGATTGAATGGCAGAGGAGACTTGATGGGTCCAATGGCCTAATTCTGCTCCTATCACTCATGAACCTGTGCATTGAGATAATGACTGGTTAATTAGTTCCTTCATGGTGTTGATTAGGAGGGGAGCGCATGGTGATTGAATACTTTCCAGGATGTCAGAAGGAAATTCCCCCTCTCATTGGAAATAGAGATACATTAAATTATGGTCCCGATGTTTGTAAGCGCTATCGTTCCCCACGTATGCACAATTTGACTTGTGACATTGAATCATGGGGATACTTGGAGTAGCTGAAATGGTGTCAAATTTCACACAGTGCAATTCAGGCAATCAATTCAATTCAGTCCATGTCAGTTTGATTCAGTGTCACAAATACTGGAGTCAATTATAAAAGATGTAATAGCCACACATTTGGATAGCAGTAACAGGATCGGTCCGAGTCAACATGGATTTATGAAGGGGAAATCATGCCTGACTAAACTTCTGGAATTTTATGAAGATGTAACTAGGAAAATGGACAAGGGAGAGCCAGTGGATGTAGTGTACCTGGACTTTCAGAAGCATTTGATAAGGTCCCACATAGGAGATTAGTGGGCAAAATTAGGGCACATGGTATTAGGGGTAGAGTGCTGACATAGAATGAAAATTGGTTGGCAGACAGGAAACAAAGAGTAGGGATTAACGGGTCCCTTTCAGAATGGCAGGCAGTGACTAGTGGGGTACCGCAAGGCTCGGTGCTGGGACTGCAGCTATTTACAATATACATCAATGATTTGGATGAAGGGATTCAGTAACATTAGCAAATTTGCAGATGACACAAAGCTGGGTGGCAGTGTGAACTGTGAGGAGGATGCTATGAGAATGCAGGGTGACTTGGACAGGTTGGGGGAGTGGGCAGATGTATGGGAGATGAAGTTTAATGCGGATAAATGTGAGCTTATCCACTTTGGTAGCAAAAACAGGAAGGCAGATTACTATCTAAATGGCGTCAAGTTGGGAAAAGGGGAAGTACAACGGGATCTGGGGGGGTCCTTGTTCATCAGTCTATGAAAGTTATGCCCCTGTCCCACTTAGGAAACCTGAACGGAAACCTCTGGAGACTTTGCGCCCCACCCAAGGTTTCCGTGCAGTTTCCGGAGGTTGCAGGTGGTTGCCGGAGGTTGCAGGTAGGGAGACTGACAAAAACCTCCGGGAACCACGCGGAAACCTTGGATGGGGCGCAAAGTCTCCAGAGGTTTCCGTTCAGGTTTCCTAAGTGGGACAGGGGCATAAAAGCATGCAGGTACAGCAGGCAGTGAAGAAAGCGAATGGCATGTTGGCCTTTATAACAAGAGGAGTCGAATATAGGAGCAAAGAGGTCCTTCTACAGTTGTACAGAGCCCTAGTGAGACCACACCTGGAGTATTGTGTGCAGTTTTAGCCCCCTAATTTGAGGAAGGACATTCTTGCTATTGAGGGAGTGCAACGTAGGTTTACAAGGTTTTAATTCTCGGGATGGCGGGACTGACATATGCTGAGAGAATGGAGTGGCTGGGCTTGTACACTCTGGAGTTTAGAAGGATGAGAGGGCATCTCATTGAAACATATAAGATTGTTAAGGGTTTGGACACGCTAGAGGCAGGAACATGTTCCCGATCTTGGGGGAGTCCAGAACCAGGGGCCACAGTTTAAGAATAAGAAGTAAGCCATTTAGAACGGAGATGAGGAAACACATCCAAGCGGGCGCAGAGCATCAGCAGCGGGCGCAGCGCTGAATTACCATTGCGGAGCCGGGCATCCTTGTCGAGGACCGTCAGTGTTGGAGCTCCGTCCAGCAGGGCCTGCTGACTTTAACACCGTGGAGCTGTGGTCTGTGGAGCTTCTAGCCGTGGGTGCGGTGCTGACTTTAACATCGCGGAGGCCTGGGATCTTTTGCCGAGGATTGCCAGTGTTGGAGCTCCGCCCAGCTCGGCCTGTGGACTTCGGAAGCCACGGTCTCCAGTAAGAAGCGGCCGATTCAGAAACTCCAAACCGCAGAGTGTGTTCCGATCCGTTCCTACGGCGGAGTTTCGATCATCCCGGCGAGAGGGCCTGTACATCGGGCCGTACGTAGCGGCGACTGCGGAAGGTTCTAGACCCGACCACGGGTGAACAAAGAGGAAGATGACTGAACTTTAATGCCTTCCATCACAGTGAGAAACGTTGATTCCAACGTTGTTCTTTTTATTCGTATGGCTGCACGGTAACACAAATTTTACTGTACCAATTGGTGCATGTGGCAATGAATGTCAACTTGAACTTGAGTCTCATTACACTCAATGAGTGACTCAACATGGAGTTGCCAAGATCACAATCACTTTTTCCACAAGATCACAATAACTTAGTGAGGTGAAGGATACTATATTTTAGTTTGTCCATTCTAAATAACAGCTCTTACTCAACCTTTAGATAAAATCGACCAGGATAAAATGGCAAAATATTCAAATATCAAATAATAGTGCTTACTCAACTCTCAGCAGACCAGGAGTAGGTGGAAATGGCAAAAAAAACACGATGTCTTTGCCAGGGGACACTGGAAGAGGAAAATATGTAGTTGGGAGTCTAGAAACAATGCTCCAATTATATATATTCCCGAATCACTGAATCTGGAGATTGTGTACAATGTGTGGTCACTGAAATCCTGCACCTGCTGCAAAAAGAATCAGACCAAGCACCCATGATTGCACAATCCTTTGTTGGGAAGAGAAAGGTCACAATGACCATGAACTTCATTACTGGCTAGATGATTACATTTGGTGGCTGCAATACAATGCAAGTTGTAGCATACATGACAGGGAGGGGATCTCATCTTCTCTTTGGGTAGCCAGCAACAGGGAGTGCAGACACATTACTTGTCTGAATTAGATTAAGAGGTCTAGTTGTGAACCTGCAGTTCAGAGAGACTCCCAGTGTACCTACACAGTAAATTGTCAATAGACAATAGGTGCAGGAGTAGGCCATTCGGCCCTTCGAGCCAGCACCGCCATTCAATGTGATCATGGCTGATCATCCCCAATCAGTACCCCATTCCTGCCTTCTCCCCATATCCCCTGACTCCGCTATCTTTAAGAGCCCTATCTAGCTCTCTCTAGAACTGGCCTCCACCGCCTTCTGAGACAGAGAATTCCACAGACTCACATCTCTCTGTGAGAAAAAGTGTTTCCTCGTCTCCATTCTAAATGGCTTACCTCCTTATTCTTAAACTGTGGCCCCTGGTTCTGGACTCCCCCAACATCGGGAACATGTTTCCTGTCCAAACCTTAACAATCTTATATGTTTCAATAAGATATCCTCTCATCCTAAACTCCAGAGTGTACAACCCCAGCCGCTCCATTCTCTCAGCATATGACAGTCCCGCCATCCCGGGAATTAACCTTGTAAACCTACGTTGCACTCCCTCAATAGTAAGAATGTCCATTCTCAAAATAGGGGACCAAAACTGCACACAATACTCCAGGTGTGGTCCCACTAGGGCCCTGTACAACTGCTCCTATACTCGACTGCTCTTGTTATAAAGGCCAACATGCCATTCGCTTTCTTCACTGCCTGCTGTACCTGCTTGCTTACTTTCATAGACTGATGAACAAGGACCCCCAGATCCCGTTGTACTTCCCCTTTTCCCAACTTGACGCCATTTAGATAGTAATCTGCCTTCCGGTTTTTGATAACAAAGTCCCCACTCCCCGAACCTGTCCAAGTAACTCTGCATTCTCATAGCATCCTCCTGACAGTTCACACTGCCACCCAGCTTTGTGTCATCTACAAATTTGCTAATGTTACTTTGAATCCCTTCATCCAAATCATTGATGTATATTGTAAATAGCTGCGGTCCCAGCACCGAGCCTTGTGGTACCCCACTACTCACTGCCTGCCATTCTGAAAGGGAATCGTTAATCCCTACTCTTAGTTTCCTGTCTGCCAACCAATTTTCTATCCATGTCAGCACTACCCCCAATACCATGTGCCCTCATTTTGCCTGCTAATCTCCTATGTGGGACCTTATCAAATGCTTTCTGAAAGTTCAGGTATACTACATCCACTGGCTCTCCCTTGTCCATTTTCCTAGTTACATCCTCAAAAAATACCAGAAGATTAGTCAAGCATGATTTCCCCTTCGTAAATCCATGCTGACTCGGACCGATCCTGTTTATGCTCTCCAAATGAGCAGCTATTTCATTTTATATAATTGACTCCAGCATCTTCCCAACCACCAATGTCAGACTAACTGGTCTATAATTCCTTGTTTTCTCTCTCCCGCCTTTCTTAAAAAGCGAGTCAAGGGGTGGAAGTTAGTGGAGTGTCTAACACTAAGGAGAAGGTGCTTGCAAAGCTGACAGGTCTGAAGATGGTTGTCACCTGGACCAGATAGACTGCACCCCAGGGTTCTTATAAGAGGTAGCTTTAGAGATTGTGGAGGCATTAGTTGTGATCTTTCGAGAATCACTAGAGTCAGGAGTTGTTCCAGACGATTGGAAAATTGCAAATATTACTCTGCTGTTCAAGAAGGGAGCATAAGCTCAAGAAGCATAAGAGTGCGAACTATAGGCCGGTTAACCTGACTTCAGTGGTTGGTAATTAAAATATTTATAATATTAATATAAAGTCCATTATAAAAGGTGAGGTTTCTGAGTAATTAGAAGCACATGATAAAATAGGCCGAAGTCAGCATGGTTTTGTGAAAGGGAGATCTTGCCTGATGAACCTATTGGAATTATTTGAGGAAGTAAATAGCAGGATAGTCAAAGGAGAGTCAATAGATGCAGTTTACCTGAATTTTCAGGCCTTTGATAAGGTGCCGCAAGTGAGGCTGCTAGAGAAGATGAGAGCCCGTGGTATCAGAGGAAAGATACTAACATTGATAGCTGGATGACAGAAGGCCAATAAAGGTTTTTTTTTGCTGGTTGGCTGCCAGTGACTAGCGGCGTTCCGCAGAGGTCGGTACTGGGGCCGCTACTCTTTACGTTGTATATTAATGATTTGGATGAGAGAACCCACTGAGTTGCTCCAACACTTTTAATCTTTTTCCCTAATTAGCCCATTCTCGTCTCAATGCGAGGAAATCCTATCCCAAAGAATCCTATCCAATATGTACCCTAACACTACCACTAATTTCCTGGATTCCCACTGCTGCCCTTCTTAATCAAAGGAACAACATTGGCTATTCTCCAGTCCTCATAGAGGTGTACAAAATATCTCTTTGAGGTATACATAATATCTTTGAGATGTGATCAAAATCATGAGAAGAATAGATCGGAGTAGGGGAATCGAGATCAAGAGGACATAGGTTTAAGGTGAGGGGAGACAAATTTAATAGGAACCTAAGAGATAACTTTTTCACACAAAGGGTGGTGGGTGTATGGAATGAGCTGCTGGAGGAGGTAGTTGAGGCAGGTACTATTGCAACATTTAAGAAACATTTAAAGCCCTGTCCCACGGTACGAGTTTATTCCAAGAGTTCTCCCGAGTTTGCCCTGATTCGAACTCGGAGATTTAAGGTAATAGCCACTCGTCGGTACTCGGGGCTCTCATGGACATTTTTCATCATGTTGAAAAATCTTCACGAGTCTTCCCGTGCTTACCTGCTGTTAGCGAGTCTTCCCGAGTACCTGCCGTTAGCGCTAAGAGACGTCCCCGAACTCCGACGTACCTGCTACGTTCATTCTCCGTGCTTACCACAAGTTTGATTTTTTTTAAACTCGGGAGAGCTCTTGGAATGAACTCGCACCGTGGGACAGGGCTATTAGACAGGAACATGGATAGGACAGGGTTAGAGAGAGATAGGCCAAATGCAGACAGATGGGACTAGTCTAGATGGGACTAGCATAAATAGCTGGTTGACTGAAGGGACATGTTGGTTGGTGTGGGCAAGTTGGGCTGAAGGTCTTCCACGCTATATGACTCTATCTCTGACTCTATGACTCTGGTACCTTGCCTATGGTTGGAGGAGATACAAAGGTTTGTTAAAGCCCCTGCAATCTCCTCTCTTGCTTATCTCAATAACCTGGAATAGATCCCATCAGGCCCCGAGAATATTTCCACCTTAATGCTCTTCAAGATCCCCACCACCAGTGGCGGACTGGGTCTAAAAATATTGGTTGCCAGGAGACAACGGGGGCCCACCCACAACTACAATGCTATCATTTAACAGGGGCCCACTTGCCATCACTTGCTATCACTTCATCAGGGGCCCACTTACCATCGGGCAAGCTGACACCCTGGCCAGTCCGCCACTGACCACCACAACCTCATTCTTGATCTCAAACTGCCTAACATATTAGTCTTCCCTGCACTGATTTCACTGTCCTCCGTGGCTTTCTCCTTTGATACAAATTTATGTTTAAATTTAAAGTAAAAATATATTATCTGTATGTGGCCTACTTCTGAGCTAGATATAGCTCTTAGGGCTAACAGAATCAAGGGATATGGGGGAAAAGCAGGAACGGGTACCGATTTTGGATGATGAATCAGCCATGATCATATTGAATGTTGAATGGCCAACTCCTGCACCTATTTTCTATGTTTCTGTGTTTTCTATTTCACTTTTCAAAATGCATCACCTCACACTAAATTCATTTGCCTTGCTCCACCCAATTTTCCATCTGATCCATATCTTGCTATTCACAACAATACCATCTTTCATGTCATCTACAAATTTACCAATCATTCATCTCACATTCACATCCAAGTCATGAATCTCAAACAGTAAATGCGCCAACACTAATCCCTTTTGTACAATACAGAGATTTCAATTTATGAAAAATCTATTAAACTGAATCCCTGCCTGCTTAAATATGAAAAACCACATTATATAATTGTTTCCCTTGTCTGGCAAATTTTATTCCTGAACCAGCATTGCTAAAGTTCATTGAATTCTCCCAATTTGGCTAGCCCGTGCTGTCTCCTCCCCTTCCTTAACCCTCTAGCTGTCTCCTCCCACCCTCCCATCCGCCCGCCCTCGGGCTCCTCCTCCTCCTCCCCTTTTCCTTCTTTCTTTCCCCACCCCCCATCAGTCTGAAGAAGGGTTTCGGCCCGAAACGTCGCCTATTTCCTTCGCTCCATAGATGCTGCTGCACCCGCTGAGTTTCCCCAGCAATTGTGTGTACCTTTGCTAAAGTTCAATGTCTGCCTTTTTTGGGAACATGTATATTGACACGTACAGTTCAAACATTTATTTGGCTATTATTCTGGGTGGGAGCAGAGATCTAATAGGAGTTGTTTGATGGAGACAAGATTTACAATTTTTCAGAATGGACCAGGTTTTAATAATTTTATACAGCAATAATTGATATTACTGGCTTATTATTGTCATATGCACTGTGATTATTTTATTCAAGAGAGAGTTAGATAGAGCTCTTAGGGCTAACATAATATGGGTAGAAAGCAGGAACGGGGTACTGATTTTGGATGATCAGCAATGATCATATTGAATGGCAGCGCTGGCTCGAAGGGCCGATTGGCCTACACCTGCACCTATTGTCTGTTTCTATGAGATGCAGGGAAAAGCTTTTGTTCAGAGAAGTCAACTTTATTTGTCACGTACACATACAAGATGTGCAGTGAAATGAAAGTGGCAATGCCTGCGGATTGTGCAAAAACAACAAAACAGAACATAACAGAACCAGTATTTACATTTTAGAAAAATAAAAAGACACAGCACAACAGTAAATTAGTCCCTGGTGAGATAAGAGTTTACAGTCCTGGTGGCCTGTGGGAAGAAACTCAGTCTCATCCTCTTTGTTTTCGCGGAGGCGCTTGCCTGACCGTGGCAGCTGAAACAGTCCGTATCTGGGGTGGTAGGGGTCCTTCATTATCTTGCTGGCTCAAGATCTGCACCTCCTGGTGTATAGGTCATGCAGGAGGGGTGAGTGTAGTTCCCATAGTGTGTTTGGCCGAATGCACTACTCTCTGCAGAGCCTTTCTATCCTGGGCAGAGCTGTTCCCAAACCAGATTGTGATGTCAAATCAATTCAAATAATACTGCATATGAATGCAATCAAACCATACACAAGTACAACAGGTAGAACAAAGAGAAAAATACAAGAGTGCAGAACATAGTTTTTTAAGCATTGTCGCATTAGTTCTAGAGAAAAAGTCCAATGTCTGCAATGAGGTAGGTCAGAAGATTGAGACTACTCCTTAGCTTGTGGGAGGACTATTCAGAAGTATGATTAGTAAAGGATGATTGCATTTCCCCTCTCAACAAATGAAGATTACTCACCTCGTTATATTTAATTTTGAAATGTGATTTATGCATCCAATAAATATGGTAATGTATGTATGTAAAAGTAGAAATGAGCTGAATAGCACATTGATTATTATGATTGCCAAGCTGTTGTTTTAGATATTCAAAATCCAAATATTTGAATTTTGCCTTAGTTGTTTCGGAAAATAAATTCATAATATGTTTTAATCTGTATTATTTTAAATTATCTTTCAGGTACTTTTAGACTGAAGTATGCACCTCCATCTGAAAGTATGGATTCAGCAGACTAATAGTCGGAAATGCACATTGATATGAATCACAGTGTGCCATTGAGTAAAATAATAGCAGGTACAAGGGAAGATTCAAAGATGTTCAATGGATATCTTGTCCTGCAAAATTAATTTCCTGCTTTTTTTTAAATCCAAAGGTGCTTTTTAAAAATATCTTATATGTGGGTATAAACTACACTGTGCATGCACTAGCTGTAAATATAAGTATGATGGAATTTTAAAAAGTAATGACAAATGGGAATCAGTGTGTTTAGCAAATATTGTGCACTGATATTGCACAAGGAAAGTTAACTGTTACATAACTATGGCTGTTTCTAGGAACTAACACCTAACAGAGAAATCTTCGAGAGCACCAATTTTTCTTTTGATAGCCAATACTGTACAGCTTCATAGGAATATGAAAAATAAAGCTGTGTTGGCTATTGGAGATGGGTTGAGGGAGCGGGGGGGGGGGGGGGGGGGGGGGGGGGTGCGATGAGTGACGAGAAAAGCAAAGAACTCTGTTTCAAATTATTCATAGTTATATTTACAATGCAATAATGATGGAGCATGGCAGTCAGCAAAACATTCTCATCTGATCATCGAGAGAGAAGAAATTTGGAAGAAGAATGCTGAAAGCACAGAAGAACTCTTCAGTCTCCTGGAAGTTGCCGAACATAAATGTGACAGGGTTGGAAACGTATCTGTTTTTGTAAGGTTCTTCAACTTGTATATTTTTAATAGAGAGACCTTTACATGTAAAATGATACAAAAATATTTTTTGTAAAATTAGTTGTTTTGTAGAATTATGGTGTCAAGTTCTCCTGAATCAATTTGTCATGTTTACAAGTGTTTGTACCTGTGTGTGTGTGCGTGCGTGCGTGTGTGCGTGCGAGAGGCATGCATGCGTGCAGCATGTATGTTAGTCAGTCACAACTGATGTAGAAGAATCTTTACATATGTTAGCATTATGAGTATATTGAATTGGTTTTGCAATTTATAGTTTTAATGAACTTACATAACACACTAAATCAGCAAAATCAGTTGACTCTTTTGTATGAGAAGGTACCTGTCATTTTGTCATCATCTGGTATACAAGAGTTGGTGTTTTGCTATCACCCATACAAAGGAAATGTTGGTCCATTCAGATAAAAGTTCCAAAAATGTTGCTTCAATCAGAAATAAGTCCAAGTGCTTTTCCATCCCAGATTTGTAAATACAGATCTGTATGAGCTGGAAGCAGAAGATGTTATTTACAGTGGCTCATTCTCTTATCTCTACGCAAATGAGAAGCTCTCCACAGAGTTGAACATACACTGCAGTACTGCATGTGATTAAATACATTTTGAAAAAACAGCATGTTAAGATGTTTGATGCAACAAATAGTATTTATGCTTTATAGGGAGAACTTGGAGATTTAACATTTGAAGCTATATTTGTTCCTATGTATTATTATATTGCTCAACCCATAAGAAGTCAATATAGGAATAAAGTTAGAATTATTGATTTGCACCGTTATTACTTTCCTTAAATAACTTGAAATCAAGAGTTAGTTTCTAAATAAATATGATTACAGTATTATGGGTTTGCATTCTACAATATAATGTTTGTGATCGAATAGTTCTGGGTAAGTTTATTGGTGCACCCATCACTTTTTACTAGAGATAGCAAGAGCATTATTTGAAAGCTAATGCACTGGAAGTGACTTTTAAGTAAAAACTCTACTCATTATCAACAGTCCTAATTATTGGTTAATAAAATTTTATTTTGGTCATTTCTGTGATTCCAAGGCTTAGTAAATCATTTTCAAGTGTGAACCTTCATATTAAATGATTCCAGTATAACACTTCTGAAGTCAGAACATAATTTCACAGGATAATTATAGTTCTAACAATATGTAACTTGATATTTCAAAATTCCCTTGAATTTATTACCATCTGTAACAATCCTTCCATCAAGTGTTTTTAAAGACCAAAGTTGTATATCTCTCAAACGCTTTGGATATTCCATATTAAAAATCAAATGATTTGATTCGACCAACAACTCTTTGAACCCTGATATTTGGAAACATTTTATTGACTGAAGATCCTTTCTACCACCAATCTTTTTATTGAAATAGCACACTGGAAAATGTATGATTGTACATCATAATGTTATACTTCAGTGATGCTAGGTACAGCTTCCCATTTATAATGTTTAACATTTAGAACATTTCCACTGTATATCAGTATTAGGCCATCTGTGATAACCAGATATTATAGCATAGTAGTAATGAATGATCAAGACACCCATATCAATGGAAAACAAATTGTAATTTGTAGGACCATTGTAAAAATATGTGAATATTATCCACCTATAAAATTGAAATAAGAGCGTACCTAAACAAGTTTTGCACTGGCCTTAAACAATGGACAATATAGGTTGATGTGAATCTGATACAATTCTCATAAAGTAATGATAGACATTGATGAACAAAGTTTGTAACCACCATTTACACAATTAAGAATGAATGATATTAAATACAGGTATCTGCAGACATGAAATATTTGGTCTAATCATGTGAGTTTATGTAAACTTTTATGAAGTAAGAACGTTTAATTCTTTCCTCACTGAATTATTTTTGTCATTTGGGAATATCCAGTGAGAATAATGTTTATTCATTTCTGAAGGGTTGAGCAACACAATTAGAAATGTTATTGGTATCAGAGACATCAGCATCAACGGAAAAAAGGAAGTTGCTTCAGGATTAAGCCCAGATGAGAAATTAATTTGTGTTATCTCTCGATGTTTTTACACATAATGAACAAAGATTTATTAGCATAGTTCCAATCTACAGGAAAATTCATCAACAGGGCAGAGTTGTAAATTACATTGGAAATGATTCTCCAGAGCTGGAGATAGATTTTTTTTAATCTATTTTCAATGTGATGGCATTATAGGTCATTTGTTGGGTTCATTTGTCACACCATGAAATACCACCATTATGAACAAGCACAAGTTGCAAGCTAGTCATATTTCTGCTTTACTTATCACAAAACACAATAGAATCAAAAGCACTGAACAGACGTTGTCCTTTGATTATTAATTGAAAGTGAGAGTGATATTTCCTCTTGGTCATTGCTGTCCACATATGCATCCTCCCTCCTTTCCGCAATAACCTACCTGACCTCCCGGTGGCTCAGCACTTCAACTCCCCCTCCCATTCCCAATCCGACCTCTCTGTCCTGGGTCTCCTCCATTGCCAGAGTGAGCAACAGCGGAAATTGGAGGAACAGCACCTCATATTCCGTCTGGGGTCCTTGCGTCCCCTTGGCATCAACATTGAATTCTCCCAATTTGGCTAGCCCGTGCTGTCCCCTCCCCCCCTCCCCTTCCTTCACCCTCTAGCTGTCTCCTCCCATCCGCCCGCCCTCGGGCTCCTCCTCCTCCTCCCTTTGTCCTTCTTTCTTTCCCCACCCCCTATCAGTCTGAAGAAGGGTTTCGGCCCGAAACGTCGCCTATTTCCTTCGCTCCATAGATGCTGCTGCACCCGCTGAGTTCCTCCAGCAATTTTGTGTACCTGCCTCCTTTCTTGTCTCTGTTTCTCTCTGTCCCCTCTCGAGCTGAGAAAAAGATAACTTTTCATACTCCCATAATTAAAAGCCATAATGATCATAGGAAACTTAGTTTCATTCCCAGTCTCTGCTGAATGAACAATTTAAGTCATTGGTGTCAAGATGTTTTTAGGAATGGATGGGAAATCTGATATGCCAGGTTCAGTCTTCACCTCTGATTTCTATTTTATGGTTCCTGCTGGTAGGAGTTTGGATGCATAATGAGAATGGTATTATATCTTCTATCTGGTATATCTAATACCATAATGGTATTCTATCTGTATAGCTCCCACGGTATACTTACCTGTGAGGATTCATCACTTGACTAAAAGCTCGAACTCTATTCCTACAAGACTTGCACTCTGAAATTTGTCCTCAAATTAAAGACAATGATGCAGAATTTCAGAAAATAGTTCAATATGTAGATGCTACATGTGCGAGTTTAATGTTACGAAAAGAGGACGTCTTTTCCCCCTCGGTGCATCTGGAGAGATGAGAGAAAACAGGAGATGTTTAGGGAAAATGTATCGCTTACGTACAAGTAGATTCTCAAGTTCGAATTGCAAATTCTTCAAAAAAGGAAAGGATCCTGAAAAATGAATGTATTTTTTGTCTTTTGCAATCTTTGACAGTCTCCTTGTCATGTCTGATCACTTCCGGCCTTTCGCTGCTGATTAAGTCCCCATCCTTATCCGAGTTGTGTTTTATTTCTTTGTCGTACTTTCTTTGGTTCAATATCTTTTTTTGAAGAATTGTTCTTTTATTTCATGAAATTTAGAGAGCGATTTGGAGAATTATGGATACCTGATAATGATTTTGAAGGTATCACTCTCATTCGAGGTTTTAAATGGTGATTCAGTCACTTGAAACTTTAGATGAAGTCAGTATATTCAAATATTTCTGACAATCTGCAGCCTTTACAATGTATACTGTGGAGTTGCAAATACCTTTTTTTCCTTTTTGATTTACTTTTGCCATTTGGTGTCCATTGTGCCATACATTTAATGTGTGATCATATGAGTATTAAAGTTTGTGACATCTTCTAAGTTTATCATGTGATAATTTACGTTCGATTACCAAACTAATAACATAATGCATTGAGAACTTAATAACTTGTTCTGGCGATCTTATCTCCTCCATCATTAAACACGTGTATTGCATTCTATATAAAAATGATCAATGATAGAATTGTTAAACTGAAGTGCTCCAATTTTCTGTTTACCACAGTTTCCTTGTTTATTTTGAAGGTTTAGCATTGACATAAAATTCATAATAGAAACAGTGTTCACTGCAGAAGTAATTTTTTCAGTCGATGCCGATTTACAATATCTGTGGATTCCTGTGCCTCTTTTTAATTACTTGAATCTTCAATACTATACACAATCACTTTGAGTTGTTCACTTTATGTATGCCTGTATCTTAATATCTCCCTTGTAATTCCATAGAAACAGTAGATAGGTTATGGTACAGACGAGGTTCATAATTAGAATTACAGTAGACTCAGTGGGGTAGAACTTCAGCTTGACACCTGGGTGTAAAGATCAATTTGGCACAAAAACAGCCCCATTTCATTTGCAACTGAATTGCTGTTTCACATATGGGCAACAATCGAATTCTACTAGATAATGTCTTTACCTTCAGTAGATTTCAGGAACTGTAGCAAATCCAGAAAATGTTGCATTGTGCATTTATGACATAACAAACAAGAAAACACAACATGATAGACTTTATATTTTAAAATATACAATATACATTCATGTATTTTATGATCACTAAACTGCAATGACATCCTGGGTTAATATTTCTTGCATTCTGTGCAGATGATTGGTTCAAACTTAACCTAGCAAAAAGGGCTGAAGAAGGGTCTCAACCCGAACCGTCACTTATTCCTTTGTTCCATAGATGCTGCCTCATCCGCTGAGTTTCTCCAGCATTTTTGTCTTTAGCAAAAAATATAATTAGTTTACGTTTTAATTCTACAGAAGCTACTCCACTTTTGATGTCTGCAATATGCACAAACTGCTTGTTTTGTTCAATGCCTTGCAGAGATACAGCCATTTTCTTACAACTAAGGAGCAAATGTGGTGAGGCATAGTGCGGGATATTGCATTGCTCTCAAAACATTAGTTTATCTAAAGTCTCAAGAATGGATTTGGAACCTAATCTTTGAAGTTCGCATCCTACTAAACCAGGCAAAATATGTTTCCATTCTTCAAAAAAAATAGCCTCCTAAGCGAAATTGTGAAATGCCAATGAAAGTTGGATGAGAATGTCCAAAGGTAATTTTGTTTGACACATTTATTGGTATTTTTCCAGGCCAACTTCAAACTCATTGCCCAAGAGTAAAATGTCAATATGGTAATTCACTGCATTATCTACTTCTCCACAACTTTCCTATTTACACTAGAAACAGGTTGACCATCAGATCAAGTTGAGTTTATTATCACTTGCACAACGCACAGGTACAATGAAAATCTTGGTTGCAGCAAAATCGCAGGCATCGACACACAAAATGTAAATTATATAAATACTGCAAGACAGTAAAAAGAAAAAAGACTAAAAAACCAAGACATTAGTGCAAAGCAATCCCATAGCAGCAAGAGGTGGTCTATAGTGTTCCGTGGTCAAGGTGGGATTACCATTTGTGGGTTGCTTCAAGAACCTGAACCTTGTGGTGTGCGACCTCAGGCATCCAGCAAGTAGCTGCAAGAATCTTTGCCATTCGCAAACTATTTGCAAACCAGGTGTGGTCTCACTAGGGTCCTATACTTAAGAACACCAAACACAACATTTCAGAGTCGACATTCTACCAAAAGACCTGAGAATCAATTGAAAATGTATATTAGGCTACATCAGCATGCCAGATGCTTTATTTTCCACACTGTGCCCCTATCATCAGATCACCAAGCAAAATATAATCATTATGTCACTGCTGTCTGCAGGGTTGGGAGAAGGGATTTGGAGATTTAATGGTGGAATAGGGACAAGGAGTGATTGACTATAGAGGCTTTAAAAAAAAAAAGCTGCTTGTCTTTGGGCTTTGCAGAATCTGATGCAGATCAGGCCGTAATAAAAGGGTTCCGCACATTTTGGAATGGAACTAGTGCCTGCACAAATGAACTACCAACTATCCCACTGATAAATTGGTCTGCTCTACCACAGAAATACGTACCAATTTCCAGCAGAATTTCCTTTTGTGAGCTCCATATAATATCCAGGTTAGACCACTGCTTCGAAATTCATTCTTGTCAACTTTAGTGAAACTTCATTTTGAAAGCAGAGGTTGGGAGAGTGGGCTGAGAAATGGCAGATGGAATACGGCTTAGCAAAACGTGGTGTCATGTCTATATTACTAAAAGTCTGATCTTGACTGCTTTTGGCCCACTGTGCTGCGATTTCCGAGAGAACGCCGCCACCTACGGCCGTCATTTTTGGCCACCTCGCTCAGAGCCCCCCTCCGCCTTCCGGGACCAGAGGATTTTTCCCATCGATAAAAAATCAGAGAGATATTAATGTTTTAAAAAAATTAGCCATTCTCTCTGCTGCCACTGCTGGAGGGAGGGTGATGGACTATAAAACCAGGAAGTGGTGTGCCTCACTCAGTCTCTGCAAGATGGAGGAAGCCAGAGGGTCATGTCTCTCTGAGCTCTGAACACATGTCTACTCAACTGTGAGTCCCCTTAATGTGATTTGAAAATGAAAATATGGTTGGGTTGAAGTAAAAATGCACTGCTAATGGTTGTTTGGGTTGAAGTAAAAATGCACTGCTAATGGTTGTTTGGGTTGAAGTAAAATGCACTGCAAATGGTTGTTTGGGCGGGTTTTGGGTTGAAGTGAAAAGGCACTGCAAATGGTTGTTTGGGCGGATTTTGGGTTGAAGTGAAAAGGCACTGCAAAGGGTTGTTTGTCTAAACTTGACAACTTCTTGTTTGCACTATATTGATTTTAGGTAAAATGCTACCACTTACGGCTGTGATTTTTGCCCATCTTACTCAGTCCCCCTCTGCTGATCAGGTGCGGAGGATTCTTCTCATCAATGAAAAATAAAAGTGTTATTATTGTTTTAAAAATGTTGAGACTCTCCTGTCAATCATGCCATGAAGGCCACACTTTTTCTGGTGAAAGGGGGAGGGATTATAAACTCCAGAAGTGTGGGTGTGGCTCAGTCTCTGTATGATGCGGGAGGGAGAGGTCACAACTCTGTCTGAGCTGTGAATCAACTGAACACACTGAATGTCTACTGAACTGTGAGTGTGTTTTGTGTAGTTTTATGGTGGTTTAACCCTGCATGAAATGGTATGAAATTGCATTTGAATGTGGTGTCGTTGCACCCTGCATGAAATGGTATGAAACTGCATTTGAATTTGGTGGCCTTGCACCCTCCTTGAATGGTATGAAACTGCACTTGAATTGGGTGGCCTTGCACCCTGCTTGAAGTGGTATGAAACTGCACTTGGATTTTGTGGCCGTGCACCCTGCTCGAAGCGGTAAGAAACTGCACTTGAATTTGGTGGCCTTGCACTCTGCTTGAAATGGAATTCAAGGAATAGCCGTGAGTCGACTGCCAGCCCACCAGCCGTGAGTGAGCTGCCAGCACATCAGGCTTGAGGGACTGAGCTGCCACCCCAAGAATCCATTTGGCCCACAATGTCCATACTGGCCCTCTGGAGACCAGTAGTCCCTGCAGCCAACAACACCCATACCAGCTCTCCAGAAAGCCCCCCCCACTGGCCACCAATATTGGAATTGGTGGAGAGGTGGAATATTGCGTCAGGGGACCAGCCCTCCCGTGTGAACATGGAACCCAATGGGTCCCACTTAGTCTAGTATTTTATAAATGGGGAGAGAATTCAGAAATCAGAGGTGCAAAGGTACTTGGGAGTGCTGGTGCAGGATTCCCATAAAGTTCATTTGCAAGTTGAATTGGTAGGAAGGAAGGCGAATGCATTTATTTCGAGGGGGCTACACTACAAAAACAGGTATGTAATCCTGAGGTTTTATAAGGCACTGGTCAGATTGCATTTGGAGTATTGTGAACAATTTTGGGCCCTATATCTGGGGAGGATTTGCAGGCATTAGAGAGGTCCAGAGGTGGTTTACGAAAAAGGTCCCAGGAATGATTGGGTTAACATATGAGCGTTTGAAGGCACTGGGCCTGTACTTGCTGGAATTTAGAACGATAGACAATAGGAGTAGGCCATTCGAGCCAGCACTGCCATTCAATGTGATCATGGCTGATCATCCACAATCAGTTCCTGCCTTCTACCCATATCCCCTGAATCCGCTATCTTTAAGAGCCCTATCTAACTCTCTCTTGAAAGTATCCAGAGAACTGGTCACCACTGGCAGAGAACTCCACAGACTCACAACTCTATATGAAAAACTGTTTCTTCATCTCCGTTCTAAATGGCCTACCCCTTATTCTTTTTCTGCTCTCCCTCAACATCAGGAACATGTTTCCTGCCTGTAGTGTGTCCAAACCCTTAATAATCTTACATGTTTCAATAAGATTACCTCTCATCCTTCTAAATTCCAGAGTGTACAAGCCCAGCCACTCCATTCTCTCACCATATGACAGTCCCGCCATCCCTGGGAATTAACCTTGTGAACCTACGCCGCACTCCCTCAATAGCAAGAATGTCCTTCCTCAAATTTGTGGACCAAAACTGCACACAGTACTCCAGGTGTGGTCTCACTAGGGTCCTATACATCTGCAGAAGGACCTCTTTGCTCCTATACACAACTCCTCTTGTTATGATAGCTAACATGCCATTCACTTTCTTCACTGCCGGCTCTACCTCCATCCTTACTTTCATCGACTGATGAACAAGGACCCCCACTTCCCCTTTTCTGAATTTAACACAGTTTAGATAATAATCTGCCTTCCTGTTTTTGCCACCAAAGTGGATAACCTCACATTTATTCACATTAAACTGCATCTGCCCACTCACTCAACCTGTCCAAGTCACCCTGCATTCTCATAGCATCCTCCTCACAGTTCACACTGCCACCCAGCTTTGTGTCATCTGCAAATTTGCTAATGTTTCTTTGAATCAATTCATCTAAATCATTGATGTATATTGTAAATAGCTGCAGTCCCAGCTCCAAGCCTTGCGGTACCCCACTAGTCACTGCCTGCCATTCTGAAAGGGACCTGTTAATCTCTACTCGTTGTTTCCTGCCTGCCAACCAATTTTCTATCCATGTCAGCACTTTACTCCCAATACCATGTGCCGTAATTTTTCCCACTAATCTATGTGGGACCTTATCAATGGGGATGTGAGGGGACCTCATTGAAACTTGCCGAATAGTGAAAGGCTTGGATAGAGTGGATGTGGAGAGGATGTTTCCACTAGTGGGAGAGTCTAGAACCAGGGCCACCGCCTCAGCATAAAAGGATGTACCTTTATAAAGGAGATTCTGAAGAAGAGTCTCCACCCGAGACGTTACCCATTCCTGCAGGCCCTTGTGGCTAAGGGGATCAGAGGGTATGGAGAGAAGGCAGGTACGGGATACTGAGTTGGATGATCAGCCATGATCATATTGAATGGCGGTGTAGGCTCGAAGGGCCGAATGGCCTACTCTTGCACCTAATTTCTATGTTTCTCTCCAGAGATGCTGCCTGTCTCGCTGAATTACTCCAGCTTTTTGCGTCAACCTGAGAAAGAATTTCTGTAGTCATAGACACAAGATACATTTATTTGTCACATGTACCAATTGGTACAGCGAAATGTGTAGTCGTCATACAAATAATAAAGAGCACAGGACACGATAGTTTTTTTTTAACACAGGCATCCCCAGACAGCGCGATCAAATTCCCGCAGTGAGGGAAGGCTCCAAAATTTCAATCATCCTCCTCTGTTGTCCTCCCATGGTCGGGGGGTATCCCGAACCCTCCGCTCTCGCCGCTCCAGCCCACTCGCCGGGGTGATGGAAGTCCGACGTCGGGACTGGAGGACATCCTGAGCGGCTTGCACATCCGAAAACGACCACCTCCTACCGGAGTCCACTGCTCCCGAAGTCTGCAGGCCGCGCTGGGCGGAGATGCAACGCTGGCGGCCCTTGGCAAAGGGCCCCAGGACTCCGCGATGTTGAAGACAGCGCCGACCGCGCGGGAAGCTCTCCAAACCACAGCTCAGCGATGTTGGAGCAGCGGCCCAACGCTCCAGAGCTCCAAACCGATCCAGGTAGGCATTGCCCGCTCCGTGGTGAATCCAGCGCTGCGCCGCCGCTGCTGAAGCTCTGGTCCGGTCCCCGGCAGGAAAGGCCGCTCCAATCCAGGTGGTAGGCCGCGGGGGGGGGGGGGGGGGGATGCGACTCGGAGAATAGTCGCATCCCTGCCAGGAAGCGACTGGGAAATAGTTTCCCCCTTACCCTACCCCCCTCCCCCACATAGAAAAGTTAAAGATTCCCCAAAACAAACTTTAAATCTGACTAAAAATTAAAAAAAGATTGAAAAACAAACAGACGCGGCGCCCCTAGGGTGGTGAATCGGTGGAACTCGTTGCCACAGACAGCTATGGAAGCCAAGTCAATGGATATTTTTAAGGTGGAGATTGACAGATTCTTGATTAGTAAGGTTGTCAGGGGTTATAGGGTGAAGTCAGGAGACTGAGGTTGAAAGGGAAATTATAGATCAGCCATGATTGAATGGCGGAGTAGTTTTGATGGGCCGAATGGCCTTATTCTGCTCCATGAACTTATGAGAAGAATATGCAGCCATAGCATATTAAATGCTACCAATGGGGGATTAATTTCTAGGCATGATGTTTAGCTCTACTTTATTCTAGGAGACAGCCAATATTTATTTGGTTTAAAAGAAGTTAATTCTCAGAACCCAAAGTCCATAATTTAGTTTGTTTACTATTGTCACTTGTGCCAAGGTACAGTGATAAGCTCTGGTTACATGCTACCCAGTCAAAGAAAAGACGATACATTATTAAAATCAAACCATTCTCAGGATAAAGTGTACAACATTTATTGCAAAATAAGTTCCAATAAAGTCTGATTAAAGATAGTTCAAAGTTCTCCAATAAGGTGGATGGGAGGTCAGGACTATACTCAAGCCGGTGAGAAGACGGTCCAGTGGCCTGAACAGCTCCCTGAATCTGGAAGTATATGTTTCATACTTCTGTACCTCTTGCCTGAAGAGAAATGGGAGAAGAGAGAGTAACCTGATCGTTCCTTATGCTGGTGGCCTTGCCGAGGCGTGTGAAGTGTACATGGAGTCAATGGAAGGAAGATTGGTTTGCGTGATGGTCTTGGCTACGTCCACAACCCTTGTGGTCTTGGATGGAGCTGTTCCCAAACCATGCTTAGATGCATCCCTATAAAATAATTTCTACAGCACATCTGTAGATGTTGGAGAGGGTTGTTGGGGATGTGCAGAACTTCTTAATTCTTCCAAGGAAGTGGAGACATTCTTGGCCATGGCTTCAATATAGCTGGTCCTGGATAATTTGCTGGTGAAAATTATTCCAAAGCTTTTGAACATCTTTACTTCGGCACCACCAATGTTTACAGGGGTGTGTGTACTGCTTCACTTCCTGAAGTCAATCACAGTCTCCTTTGTCTTGCTGACTTTGAGGTAGAGGTTGGTGCCCTGACACCAGGTTACAAGGTTCTCAATTTCCTTCCTGTACTCCGTCTCATCATTATTTGATATCCAGCCCACTGTGCTGGTGTCGTCTGCAAACTTGTAAATTGAGTTGGGTTGGTATTTGGCTGCAGTGTCATGAGTGTATAAGGAGAGTAGTTGGAGTATAAGGAGTACAATACCCTTTTGGACATCGACTGAATTGGTAAAATACTTTTTATTAGTCCTATAAATTAATAAAATATTTTTGGGCAACTTCACAACTGAGTTGTATTAAGTTATTTGCTTTTTGTATAACTATTTGACTAAACAATTGTAGTAAATTGACATAATTTAAGAAATATACTGGACACTGAAAGGAATGTTATCATAAAAATGAAAAAATGCTGAAAATACTCAGCAGTTCAAGCTGCATCAAGCTGGAGAGATAAACGGAATTAACATTTCGGGATGATGGCCTTTTATCAGAACTGGGATAAGTGAGAAGATATTAAGTCGTAGAGAAGGGAGAAGATGAAGAGAACAAAATTACTAATTTCTTAAATTGCTGTCTATTTGCAAAATTATTTGTGTAGTTCTATACAGTACTAAACACACATGCTGGAGTAAATCAGTGGGTTACGCAGGAAACTGAAAAAGGGCCCAACCCAAAATGTTGCCTATCCATGTCCTCCAGAGATGCTGACTGACCCACTGAGTTACTCAAGGTTAGAGTATCTGAGCTTCCTTGTGTCTACCCTTCAAATTTATTTTAGATTATTTTTCACTTCAAATTCATTTTAGATTATTTTTGTTCAGTGCTTAGTATAATTATATGGTTTCAAGATTTGGTTTAACCCAGTTATATATTCTCCTCAACAATCCCTTTGCGGTTGCACTTTCTGTACCTGTCAAAATGGTTAGCCTGTGACATTTTCATATTTGCAATCATAGGTCCAATAGGACCATTTAACATGCGTTGTTACGCAGGGTAAATAAGCTGGTCTTTCTTCCCCTTTTCAACTCATTGCTTCCATACTCAACCCCTTGCCTAGATTCAATTATCCACTAAACAGCCAATTTAAAAAAAAGCTGATACATGGCTAAGAAAAAATTTAATCAGCACCTTGGAAATTGATGTTAAATTGCACGAGGGTTTTTTAAACTATCAAATTAGGAGAATTAGTTGGACTAATATTTATTGAAATATGTTATTTTGGAAGCCTATTATTAATTAATCATCAATGTTATAAACAAATGAGTTCCAACACTTTTGCATCATGTTTACTTTTGCGATTATTCTTTTGGAATGAAAAGAAATCAAGATTTAATACACAATATGACTTTTATGATTTACATGTAGAAGGTTAAGCTTAATACTGAAAAAAATTACAATACACATTTATTGAGTTAGAGTTCTTAACTCTCATTATTGATGTATCGTTTTCTCTGTGTGCTTGTGCATAATGCCAATTGTGTAAAACCCTGTTTCTCATTTTGGAATGTGTGGTTGTTAAATATCCATAGAAAAAATTGAAATGTGACTAAGATTGAGTAATACCTGTACTACCTGTAGTTCAATTATGATAAAAGGCCAATACTTGAATTGAGGAAACCATTTTCATATGTTCTACACCAGGAAATGTTATGGTTTTAAGATAGTTTTTCAGTTAAAAAATAGAGAAATGTATCTTGTATTTGACATTATGTTGTATAATTATATATTGTCATCCAATTGCTATATTTGCAATCTGCAATTGATAAAGCACTCTTTTATCAATGATTTAACAATGTTTTTTTCAGTTTTTGTAGTATGCACAACACTGCATGTTATTCAATTTCATGTTACTCGGTTATTTAGTCTGAAGCAGGATCGCGATCCAAAAATCAGCTATCTATTTTCTTCAGAGATGCTGTCTGACCTGCTGTTACTCCAGCACTTTATGTCCTTTCCTGCATTAACCAGCATCTGAAGTTCTTTGTTTCTATGTTCTTACCTAGTTTCCCATTGAGTAATAAGATTCCAGATGTTCTAAATTCTGTAACAAATTCTGTAAGTCTCAACTCCATTTCTCACCAATGTCTCTATTTCTCACCAATTTTATTAGCAGAGGATGCTATGTGATTTATTCAATCAGTCCCTGTTTACAGTGTATTCATATACAGTTTATGTTTTCATAGTGAAATAAATATGCCAATTACATTTGAATCTGTTTCTCTTTTAATGAACGATTATTGAACGAGTACATGAATAATTATATCTGATACTTTCCTTTGAGAATTTCAAAATGTAATCACCAATGTTGTCTGTTGGTACATCTAAATTTAAAATAATTGGTGTACCTGTTCATTCAAATATTTAAAGGGCTGTCCCACGTAGGCGATTTTCCAGCGGACTGCCTGCGCCTGTCAAGTTGGCGGCACTCGCTTTAAAAATGGGGAACTGGAATGGCGACTGTCAGAGTGGAGAACGAACACACACACACGCACGCACGCACACACACACACACACCTCCCCCCCCCCCCCCCCCCCCCCGCTTCCCTATCTAAAAAATTCCCATGGTGCAAAGCCAAGGTGATACAGCCACACACCGCGATGAACAGGAAGATTGTTGCTGTAAATAGACGGCTAAAGCACAGTGTACGGTAAGTCCTTTAAAAGAGGGGGGAGATGGGGGGGGGGGGAAGGAGTGGAGACACCTTTTAAGAAGTCAGAGATACACGGCTGTGAAGCTTGGAGGACATTTAACATTACCGGTCGGTTATCCTTGGTTCTGAAAACTACTGCTTACCTTTTTTTTCCCTCAATGAGCCAATGAAATTCGCCGGTCAACACTGGCTGCAACCTACGAGAACCTTCGACCTCCTGACAACCCACTAGGACCTCCTGGCGACCCACATACGGCACGAGAATTCTCGCTACTCTCCATGGCAGCTTCATTCTAGTCACCGCCAATTTTTCAACATGTTCCCAGAATGCGGGAACTCCTCACGACTATGAAGGCGACTCCCCAGCAATCAACCGCATGTATAAACACTGCATGTAGCGACTGGAGAGTCTCATGCAGTCGCCTAAGTGGGACAGGCCCATAAGGGGTAACTTTTCCACACAAAGGGTGGTGGATGTATGGAACAAGCTGCCAGGGATGGTAGTTGAGGCAGGGACTATCCCAATATTTTAGTAACAGTTAGACAGGTACATGGATAGGACAGGTTTGGAGGTACAGTGCCCTCCATAATGTTTGGGACAAAGACCCATCATTTAATTATTTGCCTCTGTTCTCCACAATTTGAGATTTGTAATAGAAAAATCACATGTGCACATTGTCAGATTTTAATAATTTTGGTTTCACCATGTAGAAATTACTGCTGTGTTTATAAATAGCCCCCCCCCCCCCCCCCCCATTTCTGGGCACCATAATGTTTGGGACACAGCAATGTAAATGAAACTAGTCATGTTTAGTATTTTGTTGCATATCCTTTGCATGCAATGACTGCTTGAAGTCTGCGATTCATGGAGCACATAGACCTACCCAAGTTGACACCTACAATAATAATAATAATAATAATAATAATAATAATAATAATAATAATAATAATAATAATAATAATAATAATAAATACTTTATTGATCCCCTCAGGGAAATTCAGATGTCCAGAAGCCCCCAACCAACAAACCCACAGATTCAAAACGAACGCAGACAGAAAATACATAGAATACAATGTGGATACTACCTGAGAGCAATAAATACTTAAAAAGACCAATAATTAACAGTTAAAAATTAAAAATTGCAAAATGCATCCCCCTACAGCCTAGCGGTCCGAATTATAAAATCTAATGGCTGCAGAGGTGAAGGATCTCCTGAACCGCTCCGTTCTACAGGGCAGGGAGAGGAGCCGGTTGTTGTTCCGAGTGCTCTTTTGACTCTCCAGAATTACATGGAGGTGATGCCCGGGGTTTATCAGGATGACCTGCACCTTGTGCCTCATACGCCTCTCAAGCACATCCATCCCAGAGTCTACTCTCCCCTCCAGCACTGAGCTAGCTCGTTTAACCAGTTTGACCAGCTTCTTGTTGTTTTTTGCACTAATGCTGTTGCCCCAGCAGACAACAGCGTAGAAAATAACACTTGCAACTACAGTGTTGTAAAACATGTGCAGCATATCATTACACACATTGAAGGATTTGAGCCTTCTGAGGAAAAAGAGTCTGCTCTGGCCTTTTTTGTAGAGGGAGTCAGAGTTGACAGACCAGTCCAGTTTGTTATCAAGGTGCACTCCAAGGTATTTATATGTCTGCACCACCTCAATGTCAGCCCCTGCAGCGTTGACCGGCTGAAGGGGGAGCTTGGACCTGCCAAAGTTAACCACCATCTCTTTAGTCTTAGTTGTGTTCAGGATGAGACAGTTCTCTTCACTCCAGGCACAAAAGGCACTGGTCAAGTTCCTGTATTCCTCCTCCTGCCCGTTCCTTACACATGCCACAATCGCTGTATCATCTGAATATTTCTGTACGTGGCATGTGTCAGACTTACAGTTAAAGTCTGCTGTATACAGGGTGAAGAGGAACGGGGCCAGAACCGTTCCCTGTGGGGCTCCAACATTGCACACCTCTGTGCCAGAGACACTGTCCCCCAGCTTGACAAAACTGTGGTCGACCCGTCAGGTAGTCGTATATCCAGGAGATAAATGTGGAATCCACCCCCATCTTCTTAAGCTTGTCATTCAGAATCAGGGGTTGGATGGTGTTGAACGCACTTGAGAAGTCGAAGAACATAATCCTCACATAGCCACCGGGTTTGTCCAAAAAGGAGTAGATCCGGTGCAGCGTGTAGAGGACTGCGTCATCCACCCCAATGTTCTCCTGGTATGCAAACAAGACCTGCATTCTAGGAAATGGTTGACCTACTTACCTCACCATGCACGAGCTATGTTACAGTGAAGGAGAAGTTCACTTACTCACCTCTTTGTGAGGATGATCCAGAGTTGATGTCCATGGCCAGTCTACAGGAGACCACATGTGGACAGAACCTGGGGCAGTCAGTCTTCCGTCGTACTGCCAGTGATAACGACCTAGCACCATCATTCGATGACCTGAGGTTTCTCCTGATTATGGATGACCAATGTTACCAAGATAACTCAAATAGCTGGGTCGCACCTCTGCCGTTTCTGCCACCCAGGCAGCGTTTGCCCAATAATCGAGAGTACGCTAACAACAGACTCACCTCTCTCCGGCGAATATTGGAAAAACGAGCACAGATGAAGGCGCACTACTTGGAGTTCATGTGCAAAATGCAGAAGTAGCCCCACCACTCAGAGTTGATCAAGAGTGCTGGTATCTTCCCTCATTCAGAGTCTACCATCCCAGAAAGCAAGATCAAATTTGTGTGGTGTTTGACTCCAGCCCACCATTTGAGGGGGTTTTGTTGAATGACGTGCTGCTCAAAGGGCCCAATCTCAACTAAAGCTTACTAGGAGACCTCATGAGATTCAGGAAGGAACCAGTGGGAGTCATCGCTGACATTCAGCACATGTTCCACTGTTTCGTCGTGAGAGAAGACCATCGAGATTTTCTACGCTTCCTGTGGTATCGTAACAACAATCCAGAGAGTGACATCATCGACTACAGGATGCGCATGCATGTTTTTGGCAACAGCCCCTCACCGGCTGTCACCACACACTGTCTCCGAAGAGCTGCTAAGGAGGAAGAAACAACCTATGGCAATGACGCTCGCAAGTTCGTCGAACGTGACTTCTATGTAGATGCTGGGGTGAAGTCATTCCCTACAGAATCAGAAGCCATCAGTGTCCCCAATCGTGCCCAGGAGATGCTCGCAGTATCCAACCTCAGGCTGCGTAAGGTCGTATCGAACAGAGCTTGCAGTCTTTGAATCATTTCCTCCTGAAGATCGAGGGAAAGACATCAAAGATCTAAACCTGTTCGCAGATGACTTCACTCTTCAGCGAAGTCTTGGTGTGTCCTGGAATATCGCTGCAGATATGTTCCAGTGCTCTGTGGAGAAGAAGCCCTATACTCGCAGAGGTGTGTTATCAACAGTTAACAGTCTTTATGACACATTAGGTTTCCTTGCTCCTGTCACCATACAAGGCAGGTTGTTACTCAGGGACCTCTCCAAGCAGGCTAATGATTGGGATTCTCCTCTCCCCCAAGACATGGAGTTGGAGTGGATCAAGTGGAGCGACTTGCTCCAGGATCTACAGAAGCTACAGATTCCACGCCCCTACACCAGATTCTCAAAGTTGAGCATGCTGCAAAAGGAGCTTTGTCTGTTCTCTGACGCATCAGTCAAGGCCACTGCCGCAGTTGCCTATCTGAGGGTCACCACCGAAAACGAAATAACAGAGGTGGGCTTCATCTTTGGCAAAACAAAGCTGGCAACCCAGCCAGAGCTCACTATTCCAAGACAGGAATTGTGTGCAGCGGTCCTGGCTGTCAAAATCGCAGTTGATTGTGAGGAAATATTATATAAATAGAACCGCTCGGATAGTGACTTTTATATAAGCTAGGTAATTTGCGAAAGAAAAGCTTAAGGCTTTCCTGAACCGAAATAAAGTGTAAACAGACACATACACACAGGCAAAGATGAATCAAAACATGGAGGCCTGAACCTGAACCTGCTTAGTTTAGTTTACGGCTTTGAGGCAATTATAGCACTGGAGGAAATTGCATTTGATATGACTTTGTGTTGGAGAATGGATAGCTGAATAGGGGCCTCTTCTTAGGCCAGACGTCATCTGCTCTTTTCTTTATGGACATTCTTAAGCTGTGAGGTTTGTGCTGAGTTTGAGATATAGTTCAGGGCTGAGAGATAATAGGCCCTGTAGTTAGCCTTGGCTATGTTGAATTAGGATGTATGTGAATGGGAGTAGTTGCTTTGAGAAGAAAATAATTAGATTGATGGTGTTGTTTATAGAAAGTCGAAGCAGATGGAATTCTGACGTAATGGTCTGAGTTGTACCTTGGACCTTGTAAGGACCTTGTGTTCTGCCTGGTACATGAGATTGGAAATCTTGCTTCCCGATAACAGGAAAGGCCTTGTAGAGAGATTGGAAATACAGCTCCCAGATAGCAGGAAAAGGGGAGGCTGTAAGTTATGAATGAAGCTGTACCCTGGAACCAAACACTAAGTTGACAGATTTACGACCCATGTATGCTTGGATGGGCGATGTGCGTTTTGAACTTAGAAACTGTAATTCAGCAAACTTATATAATTAATGTTTTAAAGGCATAGGTAAAAGTATTTAAAACTGTGAAATTGTAGTAAAACAAATTATGAAATGTATTGTCTTTGTAGGAAGGTAAACTTTAGACATACAAAATTGTTTAGATTTATAAAAATATCTTTCTTCTTGGTATGGGAAGTGTGTATGACTTGTGTGATCATTGTATGTATCTTATATTTTGAGGAGTGGTCTTTGATAAGTGAGCCTACTGGGGTTTTGATGTGTTGAAATAAAATAATTCTGAAAAAAAGTTATAAAGTTATACCACAGGCAAACGAAGGTTGTAAAGAGGCCAGGGAAGGGGGATCATGTGACTGATGTTGTAAATCACCAGAAGGACTCAGATGATTGGTTACTAGCTTATCATACCCTCTGTATCTGAAATGTCTAATACCTATATAAATGCCATGAGTTTCTATCAAAGTTACTCCTCTCTGGACCTGTCCCAGAGCATCAGCTCTGTGTAGAAAGGTTCAAGAGACTAGTCTCAGCTGAATAAAGAATTGATTTCAACAGCACAAAGTGTTTGACTCAAGTTGACTTTAGATTGACAGAAGAACTCAGTTTAACAATTGTGAAGGAGATGGACTTGTCATTTGACAACATCATCTACCACACGGACAGCAAAGTAATGCTGGGGTACTTCTGTAACCGGTCAAGGCGGTTTTACACATACGTCCACAACTGTGTCCAACGTATCCATCAGTTTTCGTCATCTCATCAGTGGAGGTATGTTCCCACGGATGACATCCCAGCTGACCCCAGATCACGGTCCGTCCCAGAAGCTCTATTCTGCACTACCACCTGGATGTCAGGACCAGCGTTTCTCAAGAGACCTCGTACCTGCAATGTTTTACCTCAAGAGACCTTGGAGGTCGCGGAGCCAGATCTAGATAGTGAGATCCGTCCTCTTGCAACTAACACGACACAGGTCCTTACTGTGCTGAACCCCTCAAGAAATGAGTGGCCCATGGCAATCACCTCAAAGACTTTTCCAAGTCAGGATGGTAAGGTTCGGAGAGTGGAAGTCAGATTCTTCAAGGATGGAGGCCAGAAGCTCTACGTCCGCCCAATCACCGAAGCGGTTCTCCTCCTGTCTCCAGAGGACTCTGGGGGTTAAATGGGAGATTTGCATGGGGTCTGGGAGACCCCAGGTGGGCAGTGTACTAGACTGTATTTTGTTTACATGCATTAATGCCACCTGCTGGAAATTCTGGTACAGCAGCTTTAAGTTACGTTTCCTGTTATACAGGAAGTTATCATAAACTAGGAAGTCCAGCTCAGAGAGGGTACCACATGGTTTTAGACAGTGTAATTCAGTGTGTAATCCATAGCCATCCTTCCCCACAGAGATTGTTAGATGCAATGTCTGTAAGTAACTATGTTTGTTAATATCATCTTTATGTGTTATAAACGTTATTGAGCAGGATTGTTATTATTAACACAGTTAAGAATGTTTCATGTACCCTGGCTGCTTTCTCGCATGACGACACTGTATTTGGTGGTGGCATCATAGTTAATGTTCCTATACTAAATGTATAACATAACTAAACACTATACCGTTTATTTTTCTGCTTGTATGTTACAGTTTCACAGTTGAATACAGTAAAGCATCAATGACATCTCGTGTCTACGGATCTTTATTAGATTAATTGTTTAACTTGCTAGATAGCTGGATAGGGACATCCAGCGAGTCCAGTATAAAGTGGGATAACATTAGCTACCCTCCAATCCGCAAGAACCGATCCTGAATCTATAGAACATTGGAAAATTATCACCAATGCATCCACGATTTCTAGAGCCACTTCCTTAAGTACCTTGGGATGCAGACCATCAGGCCCTGGGGATTTATCAGCCTTCGGTCCCATCAGTCTACCTAACACCATTTCCTGCTTAATGTGGATTTCCTTCAGTTCCTCCGTCACCCCAGATCCTCTGGCCACTACAACACCAGGAAGATTGTTTGTGTCCTCCTTAGTGAAGACGGATCCAAAGTACCTGTTCAACTCATCTGCCATTTCCTTGTTCCCCATAATAAATTCACCTTTTTCAGTCTTCAAGGGTCCAACTTTGGTCTTAACTAATTTTACCTAGCTTACCTTCGTACCTCATCTTTTTTCCCCATATTGCCTTTTTAGTTCTCTTCTGTTGCTCTTTAAACATTACCCAATCCTCTTGCTTCCCACTCATCTTTGCTACGTTGTACTTCTTCTCTTTTATTTTTATACTGTCCCTGACGTCCCTTGTCAGCCACAGGCGCCCCTTACTCCCGTTGGAATCTTTCTTCATCTTTGGAATGAACTGATCCTGCACCTTCTGTATTATTCCCAGAAATACCTGCCAATGTTGTTCCACGGTCATCCTTGCTAGCGTATCTTTGCAGTTAACTTCGGCAGCTCCTCCCTCATGGCTTCATAGTCCTTTATTCAACTGTAACACTGACACCTCCGAATTACCCTTCTCCCTCTCCAATTGTAGATTAAACTTGACCATATTATGGTCACTACCTCCTAATGGCTCCTTAACCTCAAGTTCCTTTATCAAATCCGGTTAATTACATAACATTAAATTCAGAATTGCCTTCTCCCTGGTAGGCTCCAATACAAGCTGCTCTCAGAATCCATCACGGAGGCACTCCACAAACTCCCTTTCTTGGGGTCCAGTACCAACCTGCTTTTCCTGGGTAAGGCCATCAAAAAGGCCAAAAGGATGATGCGGATGTTCGGCAACTGTGGCAGGGCTTGAATGCCATCACCTCCTACAAGGCGAAATCAGGAGGCGGCTCAAACGACAGCGAAGTATCACTCCCTGATGAGCTCAATGTGTTCTACACATGGTTCGATAGGGAGAACACTGATGTGCCTTCCCGAGCCCCCATTCGCCCTGACGGTATTACAGTCACAGTCACAGAGGCCGACGTCAGAAGATCCCCCACCCCCCCACTATTATCACTTATTATTTATTCAAATCATTTGTTATGTCGCTCTTCCAGGGAGATGCTAAATGCATTTCGTTGTCTCTGTACTGTACACTGACAATGACAATTAAATTGAATCTGAATCTGAATCTGCAGGGTGTTGAATGTATCCTCAATAAGGATTGTATCATAGTTGTATAGTAGTTTATTATGGATATATGTTTGTATTGCAGGGCTCTTGCTTAACTTTTTTTCCCAGTTGCCAGCCGGGCAACCTTGACAGCTTTTTAGGTTGCCAAATGACAGTTTAGGTGGTCATTTAAGACGGTTTGCATGAAGCGTGTGATAATGTGCTTGGATGAAGTGCGTAGTTACCAGTTGGAATTATGCTCAATGAAGCATTCACATATTATGTTCAAGAAGGAACTGCAGATGCTGGAAAATCGAAGGTAGACAAAAGTGCTGGAGAAACTCAGCAGGTGCAGCAGCATCTATGGAGCGAAGGAAATAGGCAACATTTCAGGCAGAAACCCATCAGTCTGAAGAAGGGTTTCGGCCCAAAACGTTGCCCATTTCCTTCGCTCCATAGATGCTGCCGCATCCGCTGAGTTTCTCCAGCACTTTTGTCTACATTCACATGTTATTTCTGCTTCAAATAAAGTCACAAACTAAACATATTCACCAATCAAGACATTATATATACCGCAATGACATGCAGCAAAATTATAATACAATATCTCAACTCTTTTTACATATTGCAATTGATGCAAGCATGTTTTCTGTGAAGGACCAAAAATTACCATAATATGGCCATAGCATGGGGTCGTTATTGCTATTGGCACAGAAACACTCTGGCTTCCCACATAATTTATCCATAACAAAATATACAGGTTGCAAGGAAATTTCTAAAGGCATTTTATGATAATAGCTGTTAAAACCGACTACCCATCTGACATTACACTAACTGACAAGAGATGGCCAAAGGACATAACTGCAGCAAATGTTATTTTGGTAATATGTTTAAAGGTATCAAAACAAATAACAACATTGGGTATTAAAACACATTTGATTGCATTCTGTTATCAAACATAGTCAATGTTCGCTCTGAAGACTATGAAGCACAATAGGGTCAGGGGGTGTGTGAATCAGTGCGGGGTGGATAGATGGCGGGGGGGATCAGTACAGGATGAATGGGGGTAGACAAAAATGCTGGAGAAATTCAGCGGGTGAGGCAGCATCTATGGAGCTAAGGAAATATGCAACGTTTCGGGTCGAGACCTTTCTTCAAACTGTTCCTCCCATTCTTCTTGAATGGGGGGGGATCAGTACAGGATGGATGGGGGGGGGGGTCAGCACAGGATGAATGGGAGTGCAGTACAGGATGAATTGGGGGGGGGGGGGTCAGGACTGTGGATTGGAGGGTCTGTGCAGGATGAATGGGTAATCACTACAGGATGAATGAGGGGATCAGTACAGGATGAAGGAGGGGATCAGTACAGGATGCATGAGGGGATCAGTACAGGATACATGAGGGGATCAGTGCAGGATGCATGAGGGGATCAGTACAGGATGAATGGGGGATCACTACAGGATGGATGGGGGATCACTACAGGATGGATGGGGGGTGGATTGGTGCAAGGTAAATGGAGGGTGGGTCAGTACGGGATGAATGGGTGGTTCAGTGCAGTATGAATGGGGGGAGAAGTGCAGGATGGATGGGAAGGAGGGTCAGTACAGGATGAATTGGGGGACCAGTGTAGGATGGATGGGGATGGGGGGGGGGGGGGGGGGGGAGGAAGGAAGGTCAGCGCTCCTGGGACAACATCGCCCCGCTGCCTTGGCCGTCCCTGTCCAACGCCAAAGCGCCGCCGCCTCCATGCCACCGCCTCCCTCCTCCGCCAGCCGACAGGAAGTGGCGGGTCCGAGCGGTGCAGCTCAAAGATCCTCTAGCTATAGGATCCAAAGATTATAGTCTTTGATCATTGATAGGATCTTTGATAGGGTCTGTCATGCAGCTGCTTCAGATGGCGGAAGGAGGCCTCGGCTTCCCGCTCCCGCTCCTCCCGGCCTAGGTGTGCGGGAGGGGTTGGCGGATTTGCGGTCTTTGGCCGCTATCGCCCTGATAACCGCCACTGCTTGCAAATCCGCCAACGGAGCTTTCACAACCGCTCCCGCAGGCCGAGGCCGGGAGGAGGGAGAGAGGGAGGTTCCTTCCGCCGGGCGGGGTGCGGGAGAAGGAGGCGGTGTAGCCGCTATCGCGGCCGCTGTTGCCGCTGTTGGGAGCCCGTCATTCGCTTCGACTCTTCGCCACCACGCCCCCTAGTGTCTGCCCCACAATCAAAGATACTAGACGAATACAGCCGCCGCCGCCGCCGCCCGACACGAAACGTCACGTTCCTTTTCTCCAGAGTTGCTGCCTGACCCGCGGAGTTACTCCAGTATATCGGTATAAACCAGTATTTGATTGCCAAGACGGGCAAAATGAGTCGGCATTTAGGTTGCCCGGCTGCACTTTGAGTGGTCAATGGCACCCGGGCAACCTCTAATTTCGAGCCCTGTATTGTATTATGGTGGTGGGTTCTGGCTTGTTTTATTGTAGTGTAAATATTATTTTCTATTAATTGAATACATTTTTTGATTAAAAAAAAAAAAAAAAAAAAAAAAGCTGGTTGCCAAGCTCACGGAACTGGGTCTCTACGCATCCCTCTGCAATTGGATCCTCGACTTCCTCACCCACACACCACACTCTGTTCGAATTGGCGGAAACACTTTATTCTCTGTAATAATTAGTACGGGAGCACCTCAAGGCTGTGTGCTCAGCTCCCTGCTTTACTCACTCTATACCCATGACTGCGTAGCCGGACATAGTGCGAACTCCATCATCAAGTTCGCCGATGACACCACTGTTGTTGGACGAACCACAGATGGGGATGTCAGAGTAAAGAAGTGAGATTGACCGACTGACCAAATGGTGCCAGCACATGGAACTGATTGTGAACTTTGGTAGAGAAAGGATGAGGACCCACAATTCTGTTCACATCAATGGGACGATGGTAGAGAGGGTCAAAAACTGGGCATGCATATTTCCGAAGATCTTTCCTGGACCCAGCACACTGATGCACTTATAAAGAAGGCACATCAGCGACTCTATTTCCTGAGAAGATTACGGAGATTCGGCATGTCGAAGAGGAATCTCCTAAACTTCTACAGGTGCACGGTAGAGAGCATTCTGACTGGTTGCATCGTGGCCTGGTTCGGCCACTTGAACGTCCAGGAGCGAAAAAGACTGCAAAAAGTTGTGACCACTGACCGGTCCATCACCGGCCTTGACCTCCCCTCCGTGGAAGGGATCTAGCGTAGTCGCAAAAGGGCATCCAAAATCATCAAAGACACACACCATCCTGGCCACACACTCATCTCACCATTGCCATCATGAAGAAGGTACAGGAGCCTGAAAACTGTAATGTCCAGGTTCAGGAACAGCTTCTTCCCTCCAGCCATCAGGCTATCAAACACAACAACGAATAAGCTTTGAGCTCTGAACTGCAAAATACTATATTATTATATTACTATATTTGGTATTTATTGAACTTTCTCTCTTTTATTTTCTCTTCCCCTGTTATGTACTGTTTACCTATTCACATATTCTGTTGTGCTGTTATGAATGTTCACAAAATCGTGTGATCAGCAGATTGGTCTTCTCGCCTGTCAGTCACCATGATGAAGGGAACGCCCCTTCCAGGGGGCCAGGAGAATAAAGCCCCGGAGACCGGATGTGAGTCAGTCAACCCGGAAGACCTTGTGTGAGAGTTCAGTCCAGAACTGTGAGTCTACGCCGTGAGTGAACTGAACGTGAGTCTGCATAGAAACATAGAAAATAGGTGCAGGAGGAGCCATTCGGCCCTTCGAGCCAGCACCGCCATTCATTGTGATCATGGCTGATCGTCCCCTATCAATAACCCGTGCCTGCATTCTCCCCATATCCCTTGACTCCACTAGCCCCTAGAGCTCTATCTAACTCTCTCTTAAATCCATCTAGTGATTTGACCTCCACTGCCCTCTGTGGCAGGGAATTCCACAAATTCACAACTCTCTGGGTGAAAATGTTTTTTCTCACCTCAGTCTTAAATGACCTCCCCTTTATTCTAAGACTGTGGCCCCTGGTTCTGGACTCGCACAACATTGGGAACATTTTTCCTGCATCTAGCTTGACCAGTCCTTTTATAATTTTATATGTTTCTATAAGATTCCCCCTCATCCTTCTAAACTCCAGTGAATACAAGCCTAGTATTTTCAATCTTTCCTCATATGACAGTCCCGCCATCACAGGGATCAATCTCGTGAACCTACGCTGCACTGCCTCAATCACAAGGATGTCCTTCCTCAAGTTAGGAGACCAAAACTGTACACAATACTCCAGATGTGGTCTCACTAGAGCCCTATCCAACTGCAGAAGAACCTCTTTACTCCTATACTGAAATCCTCTTGTTATGAAGGCCAACATTCCATTAGCTTTCTTCACTGCCTGCTGTACCTGTAAGCCAACTTTCAGTGACCGATGTACAAGGACGCCCAGGTCTCGCTGCACCTCCCCCGTACCTAACCTAACCCCATTGAGATAATAATCTGCCCCCTTCTTTTTGCCGCCAAAGTGGATAACCTCACATTTATCTATATTATACTGCATCTGCCACGCATCTGCCCACACTCTCAACCTGTCCAGGTCACCCTGCAACCTCCTAACATCCTCTTCACAGTTCACACTGCCACCCAGCTTTATGTCATCCGCAAACTTGCTAGTGTTGCTCCTAATTCCCTCTTCCAAATCATTAATATATATGGTAAACAGTGGCGGCCCCAACACTGAACCTTGCGGCACTCCACTCGCCACTGCCTGCCATTCTGAAAAGGACCCGTTCACTCCTACTCTTTGCTTCCGGTCTGCCAACCAATTTTCTATCCATACCCTACCCCCAATACCATGTGCTCTAATTTTAGTCACCAGTCTCACGTGCAGGACCTTATCAAAGGCTTTCTGAAAGTCTAGATACACTACATCCACTGGCACCCCTTCATCCATTTTACTTGTCACATCCTCAAAAAATTCCAGAAGATTAGTCAAGCATGACTTCCCTTTCATAAATCCATGTTGACTTGGACTAATCATTTTACTGCTATCCAAATGCCCCATTATTACCTCTTTACTAATTGACTCCAGCATCTTAGATGTTAGATGTGGCCCTTGTGGCTAAAGGGATCAGGCGGTATGGAGAGAAGGCAGGGATGGGATACTGAGTTGGATGATCAGCCATGATCATATCGAATGGCGGTGCAGGCTCGAAGGGCCGAATGGCCTACTCCTGCACCTATTTTCTATGTTTCTATCTTTCCCACCACCGAAGTCAGGCTAACTGGTCTGTAATTCCCCATTTTCTCTCTCGCTCCTTTCTTGAAAAGTGGGATAACATTAGCTATCCTCCAGTTCCACAGGAACTGATCCTGAATCTATTGAACATTGGAAAATGATCACCAATGTGTCCACTATTTCTAGAGCCACCTCCCTGAGGACCCTGCAATGCAGACCATCAGCTTCAGGGGATTTATCACCCTTCAGTCCCATTAGCCTACCTAATACTATTTCTCGCCTAATGAAAATTTATTTCAGTTCCTCGACCCCCTTAGATCCTCTGTCCTCCAGTACTTCTGGGAGATTGTTTGTGTCTTCCTTAGTGAAGACAGTTCCGAAGTACCTGTTCAACTCTTCTGCCATTTCCTTGATACCCATAATAATTTCACCCGTGTCTGCCTTCAAGGGACCCACTTTTGACTTTGCTACTCTTTTTCCCTTGACATAACTAAAGAAGCTTTTACTGTCCTTCTTTACATTCCTGGCCAGCTTCCCTTCGTACTTCATCTTTTCAGCCCGTATTGCCTGTTTTGTTTCCTTCTGTTGTCCTATGAAAGTTTCCCAATCCTCTGGCTTCCGGCTAGTCTTTGCTGTGTTATACATCTTTTCTTTTAGTTTTATTCTATCCCTAACTTCTCTTGTCAGCCACGATTGCCTCCTACTCCCCTTAGAATCTTTCTTCCTTTTTGGAATGAAATGATCCTGCGTCTTCCGCATTATGCCCAGAAATTCCTGCCATTGCTGTTCCACCGTCATTCCTGCTAGGATCCCTTTCCAGTCTGCTTTGGCCAGCTCCCCTCTCATGCCTTCAGAGTCCCCTTTGTTCAACTGCATCACTGCCACTTCCGATTTAACATACTCCTTCTCAAATTGCAGATTAAAACTAATCATATTATGATCACTACCTCCAAGCAGTTCCTTTACCTCGAGCTCTCTTATCATATCTAGTTCATTGGACAACACTAAATCCAGAATTGCCTTTTCTCTGGTCGGCTCCATTACAAGCTGCTCTAAGAATCCATCTCGGAGGCATTCCACAAACTCTCTTTCTTGGGGTCCTGAACCAACCTGATTTTCCCAGTCTACCTGCATATTGAAATCCCCTATCACCACAGTGGCATTACCTTTGTTACATGCCAGTTTAAACTCCTGCTGCAACTTACACCCTACATCCGGGCTACTATATGGAAAGGATACTTAGAGATAATATATATAAGCATCTGGATAAACAGGGTCTGATTAGGAACAGTCAACATGGATTTGTGCCTGGAAGGTCATGTTTAACTAATCTTCTTGAATTTTTTGAAGATGTTACTCGGGAAATTGATGAGGGTAAAGCAGTGGATGTTGTGTATATGGACTTCAGTAAGGCCTTTGACAAGGTTCCTCATGGAAGGTTGGTTAAGAAGGTTCAATGGTTGGGTATTAATGGTGGAGTAGCAAGATGGATTCAACAGTGGCTGAATGGGAGATGCCAGAGAGTAATGGTGGATGGTTGTTTGTCAGGTTGGAGGCCAGTGACGAGTGGGGTGCCACAGGGATCTGTGTTGGGTCCACTGTTGTTTGTCATGTACATCAATGATCTGGACGATGGCGTGGTAAATTGGATTAGTAAGTATGCAGATGATACTAAGATAGGTGGGGTTGCGGGTAATGAAGTAGAGTTTCAAAGTCTACAGAGAGATTTATGCCAGTTGGAAGAGTGGGCTGAAAGATGGCAGATGGAGTTTAATGCTGATAAGTGTGAGGTGCTACATCTTGGCAGGACAAATCAAAATAGGACGTACATGGTAAATGGTAGGGAATTGAAGAATGTAGGTGAACAGAGGGATCTGGGAATAACTGTGCACAGTTCCCTGAAAGTGGAATCTCATGTAGATAGGGTGGTAAAGAAAGCTTTTGGTGTGCTGGCCTTTATAAATCAGAGCACTGAGTATAGAAGTTGGGATGTAATGTTAAAATTGTACAAGGCATTGGTGAGGCCAATTCTGGAGTATGGTGTACAATTTTGGTCGCCTAATTATAGGAAGGATGTCAACAAAATAGAGAGAGTACAGAGGAGATTTACTAGAAAGTTGCCTGGGTTTCAACTAAGTTACAGAGAAAGGTTGAACAAGTTAGGGCTTTATTCTTTGGAGCGCAGAAGGTTAAGGGGGGACGATAGAGGTTTTTAAAATGATGAGAGGGATAGACAGAGTTGACGTGGAAAAGCTTTTCCCACTGAGAGTAGGGAAGATTCAAACAAGGGGACATGACTTGAGAATTAAGGGACTGAAGTTTAGGGGTAACATGAGGGGGAACTTCTTTACTCAGAGAGTGGTAGCTGTGTGGAATGAGCTTCCAGTGAAGGTGGTGGAGGCAGGTTCGTTTTTATCATTTAAAAATAAATTGGATAGTTATATGGATGGGAAAGGAATGGAGGGTTATGGTCTGAGCGCAGGTATATGGGACTAGGGGAGATTATGTGTTCGGCACGGACTAGAAGGGTCGAGATGGCCTGTTTCCGTGCTGTAATTGTTATATGGTTATATGGTTATATGGTTATTTGGGGGTCTGAACATAACACCAATTAGTGTCTTCTTGCCTTTACAATTCCTCAACTCAATCCACAGTGACTCTACCTCATCAGTCCCTATGCCTTCCCTCGCAAGAGTCTGAATTCCATCCCTCACCAGCAGAGCTACCCCCCCTCCTCTGCCCACCTGCCTGTCCTTTCTATAGGATGTATAACCCTGAATATTAAGTTCCCAGGCCCAATCCTCCTGCAGCCACGTCTCAGTAATCCCCACAATGTCATATCTACCAACCTCTAACTGAGCCTCAAGCTCATCTACTTTACTTCTTATACTTTGCGCATTCATATACAATACTTTTAATTCCTTACGCATCTCACATTTCACATCGATCCCAATTACACTTGGCCATACTCTCCTATCCCTTTGTGAGCTTCCTTCCCCGTTAATTCTGGGGGTCATTAACCATCCCTTTACTCTCTTTCCCTTTAACTCCGTCCTCGACTATCCCATTTGCATTGTGCTGCTTGAACTGAATTGAAGGGTTGGTCTGCACTGTGCTGCTTGAACTAAATCGAAGGGTTGGTCTGCACTGTGTTGCTTGAACTGAATTGAAGGGTTGGTCTGCACTGTGTTGCTTGAACTGAATGTCGCGCTCATTCCGGAAGACCCGCTCAGGGGAGAGGCCGTGCTCATCCATGTGAGTAGATTCAAGAGAGTTTTACTGTCATATGTTGTGTGTGAGAGTGTATGATGAGTGGTGTGAGTGTGTGTGTGTGAGATGCTGTGTGTGTGTGAGATGATGGGTGTTTTTGTGAGATGGTGGGTGTGTGAGATGGAGGGTGTGTGTGTTGATGGCGAGTGTGTGTGTGATGGAGGGTGTGTGATGGAGGGTGTGTGTGTGATGGAGGGTGTGTGTGTGTGTGATGGAGGGTGTGTGTGTGATGGAGGGTGTGTGTGTATGTGATGGAGGGCGTGTGTGTGATGGAGGGCGTGTGTGTGATGGAGGTCGTGTGTGTGATGGGGTGTGTGTGTGTGTGTGTGTGTGTGTGAGCCCACCAGCCGTGAGTGAGTCAGCTGCCAGCTCACCAGCCATGAGTGAGTTGGCTGCTAGCCCACCAGCCGTGAGTGACTGAGCTGCCAGCTCACCAGCAGATGACACAAAGCTGGGTGGCAGTGTGAAATGTGAGGAGGATGCTATGAGAATGCAGGGTGACTTGGACAGGTTGGGGGAGTGGGTAGATGCATGACAGATGCATGGCAGATGATGTTTAATGTGGATAAATGTGGGGTTATCCACAAAAACAGAAAGGCAGATTACTATCTGATTTTATAGAAACTTACAAAATTCTTAAGGGGTTGGACAGCCGGGATGCAGGAAGATTGTTCCCAATGTTGGGGACGTCCAGAACAAGGGGTCACAGTTTAAGGATAAGGGGGAAATCTTTTAGGACCGAGATGAGAAAACATTTTTCACAAAGAGAGTGGTGAATCTCTGGAATTCTCTGCTACAGAAGGTAGTTGAGGCCAGTTCATTGGCTATATTTAAGAGGGAGTTAGATGTGGCCCTTGTGGCTAAAGGGATCAGGGGGTATGGAGAGAAGGCAGGTACAGGATACTGAGTTGGATGATCAGCCATGATCATATTGAATGGCGGTGCAGGCTTGAAGGGCCGAATGGCCTACTCCTGCACCTATTTTCTATGTTTCTAAATTGCGTCAAGTTGGGAAAAGGGGAAGTACAACGGGATCTGGGGGTCCTTGTTCATCAGTCTATCAAAGTAAGCATGCAGGTACAGCAGGCAGTGAAAAAAGCGAATGGCATGTTGACCTTTATAACAAGAGGAATTGAGTATAGGAGCAAAGAGGTCCTTCTGAAGTTGTACAGGGCCCTAGTGAGACCACACCTGGAGTATTGTGTGCAGTTTTGGTCCCCTAATTTGAGGAAGGGCATTCTTGCTATTGAGGGAGTGCAGCGTAGGTTTATAAGGTTAATTCCCGGGAGGGCAGGACTTTCATATTCTGAGAGAATGGAGCGGCTGGGCTTGTATACTCTGGAATTTAGAAGGATGAGAGGGTATCTTATTGAAACATATAAGATTATTAAGGGTTTGGACACGCTAGAGGCAGGAAACATGTTCCCGATGTTGGGGGAGTCCAGAACCAGGGGCCACAGTTTAAGAATATGGGGTAAGCTATTTAGAACGGAAACAAGGAAACACTTTTTCTCACAGAGAGTTGTGGGTCTGTGGAATTCTCTGCCTTAGTGGAGGCCGGTTCTCTGGATACTTTCAAGAGAGAGCTAGATAGGGCTCTTAAAGATAGCGGAGTCAGGGGATATGGGGAGAAGGCAGGAAAGGGGTACTGATTAGGGATGATCTGCAATGATCACAAGGAATGGCGGTGCTGGCTCGAAGGGCCAATGGCCTACTCCTGCACCTATTGTTTATTGTCAGCCATGAATAACTGAGCTGCCAGCCCAAGAATCCATTCGGCCCACAGTGTGCATACTAGTCCTCTGGAAACCAGTTCCTTCGGCCCACAACACCCATACTAGCGCTCCAGAACACCCCCCCCCATCACCACCCCACCAATATTGGAATTGGTGGAGAGGTGGAATATTGCGTTGGGGTACCAGCCCTCCCGTGTGAACATGGGACCCAACGGGTCCCACTTAGTATGACAATAAACACTCTTGACTCTCTCTCTCTTGAATAGTTAGAAAACAGGAGAATTAGAAATATTAATTGCTAATAATCTATTCATCGTAATAGGTTGTAAATGTAAAGACAATTTTCAACGACTGTGCTTAAATAATAAAAAAAAATCAATGCTAATTATTGTAACTATACATTTTTTTTAAACCATAATGAATTGCAGCAAGAAACAGGAAACTGGGAAAGCTTTTGACCTTCAGCCGAACTACCGTCACCTCGAGCCACGTGACCACGCTGTGACTCGCCCCTGGGACGTCATCAATGATTGCCACGAGTAGGTCCGCAGCACTCCTTTCCTATTTAGATCACATCCACGCTTAAAAATACTCCGATCCTCCATATGAAGCGAACTCATTCAACTCTCCGCCAAAACAAATAACATAATTGTTGTTTAATCGCTTAATAGTTTTGCTCTTCCGAGGTTATTGGAATTAATCTGCAGTCTTCGTGAGATTTTCCCTAAGGACTATTTTCCGGAAAGAAAGTCAGCGTAGTTCTCCGCTTCCGGTGGAGTGGTGAGGCTGGAGGCCGCCATTTTGAATGTGAGCTGCGGGCGCCGGGTTCCCCTGTTCGAGGAGCAGCCGCTCTACGATCGCTCCGGCTGGTAGGTGGCCCGTCACCCCTTCACCCCAGAATTAACCGCCCGTTAGGCTTCCCTGAAACGGGTTCAATGTTGTGATCGAACTCACCACGATACTTACCCTGCCTTGGTGTTGAAGCGTTTCCTTACTGAGAGGCCGGGTAGGGCAGCGACTCAGCGAGGGCCTGCTGCTGCTGCTGCTGCTGCTGCTATTGCTGTCGCCGTTGCTGTTGTGTTGTTGCTGCTGCTGCTGCCACTCGATTTGTTTATTTCTGCAGCTCGATCGGTTTCCCTGCCCCTTTCCCAAATGTGAATGCTTTCAACCAAAGATCCTATATATAAGATCTTTGCTTTCAGCCGCATTCTGAACAAAAAACATGGATCTCCAGGTAGTATCGCACAACTTCTTCGCAGTGCGATATTTGTCCTTCAAGGATAATTCTAGAGTGGTTTAACATCTGAAATGTTTACGCTATCGGAGTCCCACTTGGTTGTATTTTTCTGAAAATGGTATGCCCAGAGTGAGTGGTTTTAGAGAATATCAGAGAGGATTATCAAGATGATCTAATTATTTTGGAAGATCTTTTATTGTAACCTATGTTTGCAGTTTTGTTCAGTAAGTTTTAACGGTATAGTCAGAGATATCAGATTTGGATATTTTTGACTTGCAACAAATTACTAAAAGATTATCGCATTATGATTTTGGAAGAAGATGTTTGAACTCAATGAAATGCTGGCGGTTCTATGAGTCAAGTGAAGATTATAAACTATTGCGATAGTAATACCAAAGCTTTTAGTTGACTATCATAGTGAGATTTATAGTTATTCTGAAGTGTAGCACACTGGCTCCACATTTTGGATCAATAAATAATTTAAAGCTATGAAATTGTGGTGTGGGGCTAACTAGATGATAATATGGCAAGTATAAGCCATTACACCATTGCTAACAGTAAACCTGTATTTAATACTATCTTTATCAAATTTATCTATATAAAAAAAAAAAAGAATGAATGTATGAAGTATTGTCAGATAGGTTAGATTGACTTTAAACTACATTCTTCGTTGTAATACACCAATTTTGTTACAAATTAGCAATGTTAAGTTATGAATTGTTTCTGTACATCTGTTAACTTCCCCAGTTTGTATTCAGTTAATTGAATTCAGCTTGGTTCTTATTCCAATTATTAAATATTTACTGGCAGTCACAATTTTATAAGTGAACACTCCATGTGTGCTAATTCAGAAGTCACAGTTACTTGTAGGGAACCTGTGAATTTATTATTACTTTGTATTTCACTATTGATATGTTATTTTAGATATTGGAACAATCTATTGACCTGGTTGCTGCTGGATTGATTTGAATAATATGCAGGTTAGAGAGTCCAAAAGACATCTTTATAAAAGTAGAAGATAAGTAATTTTTCTTATTTACTGAAATTAGTTTATATTTAGAAAGTTACTAGAGAGTATTCGGAGGGATAGGCTACACAGGCATCTAGACGGACAAGGGCTGATTAGGGATAGTCAGCAGGGTTTTGTATGTGGGAGGTTGTGTCTCACAAATATGAGTTTTTTGAAGACGTGACCAAAAAGATTGATATGGGCAGAGCTATAGATGTACAGTGCATTCAGAAAGTATTCAGACCCCTTCACTTTTTCCACATTTTGTTACGTTACAACCTTATTCTAAAATGGATTAAATTCATTTTTTTTTATCATCAATCTACACACAATGCGTCATAATATAAAAGTGAAAAAAGGTGTTTAGAAATTTTTGCAAAATAATTGAAAATAAAAAACAGAAATATCACATTTACATAAGTATTCAGAGCCTTTGCTATGAAACTCAAAATTGAGCTTCGGTGCATCCTGTTTCCATTGATTATCCTTGAAGTTGTTTCTACAACTTGATTGGAGTCTACCAGTGGTAAATGAAATTGATTGTGGATGATTTGGAAAGGCCCACACCTGTCTATATAAGGTTCCACAGTTGACAGTGCATGTCAGAGCAAAAACCAAGCCATGAAGACAAAGGAATTGTCTGTAGACCTCCGAGACAGGATTGTGTCGAGACGCAGATCTGGGGAAGGGTATAAAATAATTTCTGCAGCATTGCAGGTCCTGAAGAGCACAGTGGTCTCCGTCATTCTTAAATGGAAGAACTTTTAAACCACCAGGACTCTTCATAGAACTGAGCAATCAGGAGAGAAAGGCCTTGGTCAGGGAGGTGACCAAGAACCCGATGGTCACTCTGACAGAGTTCCTCTGTGGAGATGGGAGAACCTTCCAGATGGACAACTATATCTGCAGCACTCCACCAATCAGGCCTTTATGGTAGTGTGGCCAGACGGAAGCCACTCCTCAGTAAAAGGCACATGACAGCCTGCTTGGAGTTTGCCAAAAGGTACCTAAACAAGATTCTCCGGTCTGATGAAACCAAGATTGAACTCTTTGGCCTGAATGCCAAGTGTCACGTCTGGAGGAAACCAGGCACTGCTCATCGACCTGGCCAATACCATACCTACGGAGAAGAATAGTGGTGGCAGTATCATGCTGTGGGGATGTTTTTCAGCAGCAGGAACTGGGAGATCAGTCAGGATTGAGGGAAAGATGAACGGAGCAAAGTACAGAGAGAGATCCTTGATGAAAACCTGCTCCAGAACATTTAGGACCTCAGAACATGGAGGTTCACCTTCCAACATGACAACGACCCTAAGCACACAGCCAAGACAAAGCAGGAGTGGCTTCGTGACAAGTCTGTGAATGTCCTTGAGTGGCCCAGCCAGAGCCTGGACTTGAACCCAATCTAACATCTCTGGAGGGACCTGAAAATAGCTGTGCATCGATGCTCCCCATCCAACCTGACAGAATGAGAGGATCTGCAGAGAAGAATGGGAGAAATTACCCAAATACAGGTGTGCGCAGCTTGTAGCGTCATACCCAAGAATACTTGAGTACAGGGTCTGAATACTTATGTAAATGTGATAGTAATTTATTTTTAATTACTTTGCAAAAATGTCTTAACACCTGTTTTTGCTTTTTTTGTTATGGGGTGTTGTGTATAGATTAATGGTAAAAAAAATTAATTTAATCCATTTTAGAATAAGGCTGTAACGTAACAAAATGGCTACAGCTCCTGAAGGTTAGATCGCATGGGATCCAAGGAGTGAATGGATATCAAATTGGCTTGGAAAGAAGCAGAGATGGAAGGTTGCTTCTCGGACTGGAGGCCTGTGACTGGTGGTGTGTACCAGGGTTTGGTGCTGGGCCCGTTACTGTTTGTCATTTATATCAATGATTTGGGTGAGAATGTACATGGCAAGTTTGCTGATGATATGTAAGTGGATGGATCTGTTGAAAGTGAAGATGGTTGTGGAAAAACTCCTCCAACCTCATCTATAGGGAGGAATCTCCCAGTTCCTCATCTATAGGGAGGTTGCACGGCAGTCGTGTCCCGTACTGTTGCCACGCAACGCCTTCTGGAGTACAAGCGGTGAACTGCAGGTAAACACTAACTATAGCTTCCAGTGCAGCGGGCCCGTCTGCTGTCCCAGCATCCGTTCAATTGTTGAGGTATGCATCTAATCTAGCAAAAAAAATGGTTTTGCCCAGATTGTAGGCTCCTCCCAAAATCAAAAAGACAAGTTCCCAAAAAGAAATAAACTGCAACTGTTGTGCTGAACATGTTTCTCATAAATACCAAGTCTAGTATTTGTAAACCATGTTAGCCTTGCACTGCATAAAACCACATAATATGACATTTTGTGGTAATTTTAACACGTCCCTTTTTCAAACTCCAGCTTCTTTTGTCTGCACATGATCGATTAATTGATTCTATAAGAGATTAAAGGTGCTATAAAAATGCAAGTTGGTTGTCTTTCGACAAAGAACACCGATAAATTTCAAAGGTAGACAAAAATGCTGGAGAATCTCAGCGGGTGAGGCAGCATCTATGGAGCAAAGGAATAGGCGCTGTTTCGGTTCTCAAAGTACACTTGGAGCACATGAGAAATAATAAAATAGGAATAGGCCACCAGTCATCATGCTTGCCCCACCATTTAATACAATTATGGCAGATCTTTGCTGACTCCTCGTTTGCAGATTCCTTGTTTGCTCCATTTCTTCATACCCCTCTTCCTTGATCTCTCAAATATTTATCTACCTACTTTTAAAATATTTGTCATTATCTGCCAAAGCAGAAAATTCCAGAGATTCACCAGCCTCTGGGAGACATAATTTCGATATACCCTGGTTATAAATGATCGGTTCCATATCTTGTAATTATATCCCCTTGTTCAAGCCTGTTCCACTTGTGAAAACATCCCAACCCTGTTAATTCCTCTAGAATCTTGCATGTTTGAATAAGATCACGCCTCATTCTTCTAAACTTCACAAAATACAGGCTAGGACAACACTCGTATCCAGGAACTAAAATGGAGAATCTCTACTTTACAGCCTCCAATGTTACCATATCTTTTGGATAAGACCAAAACTGTAGACTGTATTCCGGGATGCCAACACCCTAGGCAATTACACTTGTGTTGCAATGAATGTTAAAATGCTATTTACCCTAACTAGTTAGGCTTGCTTGCTAACCTTTTGCGAATTATGTACCAGAACACTACATTCGCTCTGTACTTTACTCGGTTTTCTCTCTCCATTTCTGTGATTTGTCATTTAGATTATGGTAAAGGTCTATGTGTTGATAAATCCTAATTAGAAGGGCAGAGTTTGAGTGGCTGCAAAGAATATTTTGTAATAGTGGGCGAATGTGCACAAATCTCAGCACAGTACATGGAATAATTTGATTAAATAACTTGATAGGATTGATTTGGTTCTCAATCTTTTTGTAGTGATCCCACTCATTTTGAACCTATCCCAATAAATTGACGAGTCATATTGATGTAGTAATGGCTCATTAACTTATTTTGTTGTCACCAACAAGGATTTGAGTATAAGAGCTGGGAGGTTCTACTGCAGTTGTACAGGGTCTTGGTGAGACCACACCTGGAGTATTGCATACAGTTTTGGTCTCCCAATCTGAGGAAAGACATTCTTGCCATAGAGGGAGTACAGAGAAGGTTCACCAGACTGATTCCTGGGATGGCAGGACTTTCATATGAAGAAAGACTGGATAGACTTGGCTTTTACATGCTAGAATTCAGAAGATTGAGGGGGGATCTTGTAGAAACTTACAAAATTCTTAAGGGGTTGGACAGGCTAGATGCAGGAAGATTATTCCCGATGTTGGGGAAGTCCAGAACTAGGGGGTCATAGTTTAAGGATAAGAGGGAAGTCTTTTAGGACCGAGATGAGAAAATCATTTTTTACACAGAGAGTGGTGAATCTGTGGAATCTCTGCCACAGAAGGTAGTTGAGGCCAGTTCATTGGCTATATTTAAGAGGGAGTTAGATGTGGCCCTTGTGGCTAAAGGGATCAGGGGGTATGGAGAGAAGGCAGGGATGGGATACTGAGTTGGATGATCAGCCATGATCATACGGTGCAGGCTCGAAGGGCCGAATGGCCTACTCCACCTATTTTCTATGTTTCTATATGCTATTAAATCACGACTGGAATACTGAGTCTTTAATATGAAAAACATTTTTGCTAACCTTTCCACCTGGCATAGTTATCAAGAATGATCAGTTTGTTGCTAAATATTGCGGAAGATTGTTAAAAGCTAAATAGTGCAGGAGATTTTATGGAATACGCTGCTCGTGCAAAAATTGAGACAAGTACAATAACGTTTAAAAGACACCTGCTCTTAAATGTCGACTTGGAGTGCAATGTATCAAGGTATTTGTATTATAGCTCATGATACAGCCCAAAGTATTGTTGGAAGGAATTAGTAGCCAGAAAAACAGAATGACAGGTCATAGACAACAATATCCAGTATTTTCTGACATCCAAAAGAGGTGATAATAGACAATGGGGGCAGGAGTAGGCAATTCGGCCCATCGAGCCAGCACCACCATTCACTGTGATCATGGCCGCTCATCCACAATCAGTACCCTGTTCCAGCCTTCTATCCATATCCCTAGACTCTGCTATCTTTAAGAGCTATCTAACTCTGTCTTGAAAGCATCCAGAGAATTGGCCTCTACTGCCTTCTGAGGCAGAGAATTCCACAGATTCACAACTCTTTGGGTGAAAAAGTTTTTCCTCATCTCCGTTCTAAATAGCCTACCCAGAGCTGCCAAGTAGTACGGATTTTCTGTATTTTGTATGGAAATGCGATAAGAATGCTGATGTATGATTTGGTGTTGTTAAATACGGATTTTAAATACGGAGTTCAGTTCAGTCTGAAGAAGGGTCTCGACTAGAAACGTCACCCATTCCTTCCCTCCAGAGTTGCTGCCTGTCCAGCTCCAGGTTTAAACAGAGCGCTCTCAGTTTAACGCGTGGGAATTTAAAAGGACAGCTGTCGGCTGCACGCTGTTGGTTCTAAGTATAGCGCTACCGGCTAGAGCTCTATGGGCTTTAAACATAGCGCTATGGGCTTCACACATAGTGCTATGGGTCACAGACTTCAGGAAAATTCTCGTATAACAATGAGTCTTTGGAATTCTCTTTGAGCCTTTGATTATTTTTCAGGCAGTGATAGAATTCTGGATAAGCATACTGGTGAAAGGTTACTAGTGGGATTGTGTTACATTGGGACTGGCCTTAATTTTACAGAACGGTTGGTGGGCTCAAGGGGGAGGGAGGGAGGCAGGGAGAAAAAAAGGAGAGAGGGGGAAGAGAAAGGGAGGGGGAGAGAGAGGCTTCCAAAATGGCTTCTATATCATCACATGGTGCGAAAAGTGGGAAGCAGCCGTTTAAACAGCAGTATACAAAGAGATGGCAATGAATGCACTGTCAAGTAAGGTGCGTAGAAGACGTGTCAATTGGTAGTAAAGTTATGCATTCTTGTACTCTTACATGGGTATGACTGCACATAAAAAATAAAAACATTTTCAGCAAAATGGAACCGCGTGAAAATACTGATTTCCTCAGCAAAATACTGATTTTCAGGTACTAGAATACTGAAATGCTCTGACAAAACTTGGAAGGTCTGCCTATCCCTTATTCTTAAACTATGCCTCCTGGTTCTGGACTCCCCCAGCATCGGGAACATGTTTCTTACCTCTAGCTTGTCCAATCCCATAATAATCTTATATGTTTCAATAAGATTGCCTCTCATCCTTATAAATTCCAGTGTCTACAAGCCCAGACGCTCCATTCTATCAACATATGACAGTCCCACCATCCTGGGAATTAACCTTGTGAACTTACGCTGCACTCCCTCAATATCAAGAATGTCCTTCCTCAAATTTGGGGACCAAAACTGCACACAATATTCCAGGTGTGGTCTCACTATGGCCCTGTACAACTGCAGAAGGACCTCTTTGCTCCTATACTCAACTCCTCTTGTTATGAAGGCCAACATGCCATTTGCTTTCTTCACTGCCTGCTGTACCTGCATGCTTACTTTCATTGACTGATGAATAAGAACCCCCAGATCCCGTTGTACTTCCCCTTCTGGTTGGAGGTCTCTGACCAGTGGAGTTCAGCAGGGATCTATGCTGTTTGTGATACATATAAATGACTTGGATGTAAATGTAGATGTGTTGGTAAGTAAGGTTACTGATGCCATCATAAATTGGAGGAGTTGCAGACAGTGAGTAGGGCTGTCAGAAGATGCAGCAGGATAGAGATCAGTTGTAGAAATGGGTGTAGAAATTGAAGATGGAGTTTAACCCGAGGAAGTGGGAAGGTGTTGCAATTTGGGAGGTTGAATGTATGGGGAAAGTATATAGTTAATGGCAAGGCTCTTAACAGCATTGTGTAAGAAAGAACTGCAGATGCTGGTTTAAAACGAACATAGACACAAAAAGCTGAAGTAACTCAGCAGGACAGGCAGCATCTCTGGAGAGAAGGAATGGGTGACGTTTCATGTCGAGATCCTTCAGACTTGTTAGGGATAAGGGAAACGAGTGATATAGACGGTGATATGGAGAGATAAAAAACAATGAATGAAAGATATGAAAGTAAGCATGCAGGTACAGCAGGCAGTGAAGAAAGCAAATGGTATGTTGGCCTTTATAACAAGAGGAATTGGATGTAGGAGCAAAGAGGTCCTTCTGCAGTTGTACAGAACACACCTGGAGTATTGTGTGCAGTTTTGGTCCCCTAATTTGAAGAAGGACATTCTTGCTATTGAGGGAGTGCAGCGTAGGTTTACAAGTTTAATTCCCGGGATGGCAGGACTGTCATATGTTGAGAGAATGGAGCAGCTGTGCTTGTACACTCTGGAGTTTAGAAGGATGAGAGGGACACTCATTGAAACATATAAGATTGTTAAGGGCTTGGGCACGCTGGAGGCAGGAAACGTGTTCCCGATGTTGGGGGGAGACCAGAACCAGGGGCCACAGTTTAAGAATAAGTAGTAAGCCATTTAGAACGGAGACGAGGAAACACTTTTTCCCCACAGAGAGTGGTGAGTGGAATTCTCTGCATCAGAGGGTGGTGGAGGCAGGTTCTCTGCATGCTTTCAGGAGAGAGCTAGATAGGGCTCTTAAAAATAGCACAGTCAGGGGATATGGGGAGAAGGCAGGAACGGGGTACTGATTGGGGATGATCAGCCATGATCACATTGAATGGCGGTGTTGGCTCAAAGGGCCAAATGGCCTACTCCTGCACCTATTGATATGCAAAAAATTAACGATGATCAAGGAAACAGGCCTTTGTAAGCTGTTTGTAGGGTGAAAATTAGTAGCTAGTGCGACTTGGGTGGGGAAGGGATAAAGATAGAGAGGGAATGTCGGGGCTATCTGAACTGAGATAAATCAATATACCAAGCAAGCTGCCCAAGCAAAATATGAGATGCTGTTCCTCCAATTTGCATTTAGCCTCACTCTGACAATGGAGGAGACCGAGGACAGAAAGCTCTGAGTAGGAATGGGAAGGACAATTAGTGTCCAGCAACCGGGAGATTGGGTTGGTTTAGGCAGGCTGAGCGAAGGTGCTCCTCGAAACGATTGCCTAGTCTGTGTTTGGTCTCGCTGATGTACGAGTCCACATCTTGAACAATGGATATGGCAGATGAGGTTGGAGGAGGTGCAAGTGAACCTCTGCCTAACCTGAAAGGACTGTCGGGGTTTGGGGGCTGCCTTCCCCGCCACATGGAGCACCGGTTTCCTACGCCACCGCTAGAACGCAAGCTGCCCCCACGCCGCCACCAGCTTGCATCACCTATCCGGATAGACCTTCTGCTGGCTTATGCATCTTCCTTGGCTGCTTTCAGACTGTTCCTGCCATTGCCACTGCTGATCCTTACATGCACTCTGTTCACTTGTGGGCCGTGACCATTGACTCTGCCGATCCTCTCCTCTGGCCACCAACTCGCCTGGATTCCAGGCTCAGTTCCAGACCTAGAGTCTGAAGTAGAGCCTCAATGTCACCTATCCATGTTCTCCAGATGTGACCCGCTGAGTTACTCCAGCACTGTGTCCTTTTGTATATTAACTAGCAACTGTAGTTGTTTGTTTCTACTGCTTATGCAGTGATAATACCTTCCATGGTTATAGTGGACAATAGGCAATAACAGACACCACCTACTATGGGCCATTATACGAGGATTTACTATATATAAAATTATGAGGCATGGATAGGGTAGACAGTCAAAAAATTTTACCCCGGGTGGAAGAGTCCAACACTAGACAGCATAGCTATAAGGTAAGGGGGGTAAGTTTAATGGAGATGTGCGGGGCAAGTTTTTTTTTCCCAGAGTAGAGGGGCTTGGATGCATTACCAGGGGTGGTGGTGGAGGCGGATACGATCTATTCCACTCATCATTTTATACACCTCTTTAAGGTTACCTCCAGTGCCCAATGAATACAATTCTAGCCTGTTCAGTCTCTCGGGGCTCAAAATTAATGGTTGCCCGGGTGCCAATGTCCACCTAACGTCCTGCCGGGCAACCTAAAAGTCGTGTAATTTTGCCCGGCTTGGCAAGCACCTGGGACACCTGCCGTTCAACTCTGAGTGTGTCCCCCTCTCTATCTCTCTCTCTCTCTGTCACTCTCAGTCTCCGCCCTTCATCGGTATCCGTGTCCGGGCCGCAGGTTCTCCACTCTCGGCCGCTTCTCATCCGCCGGCACGGCCGGCCGCCTTGCACATGCGCACTGCCACGGCCAGCACATCCTCCCCCTGCACATGCGCACAACCACGGCCAGCACATCATCGGCCGCCCTGCACATGCGCACTGCCACGACAACTGGTCGGCGCCGGGCACTTTCTTTCTCCCTTTGCATTGTGTGAGATCTGGCCTCCATTGTTGTCCGGTCGCATACATAACATACATATACATACACACACTGAACCTTTACCTCCTGTTCTGTATTATGTTTACATATTCTGTTGGGAGGGGAAAAGAGCTACCTTAAATTTAGTTGTGTCTGGTTGGGTAACTATGGTAGGGTGAAGACTATTCCATGCTCTAATAGTGCGGGGGAACTCCATGGAGCAGCCAACATCTCTGGATAGAAGAAATTGGGTGATGTTTCGTGTAGAGACCCTTCTTTAGACTCCCTCTGGTTTTAGTGTTTTTAGTTTAATTTAAAGATACAGCTTGGAAACAGGCCCTTCGCACAAGTTCTCCGAGATCTTCGATTTCCTCCCACATTCCAACGACGTACGTGTTTGTAGGTTGATTGGCTTGATAAATGTAAAATTTGACTGTAAAAAAAATTTGTCCCACTTCCAGTATAGTCCCTGATGGACTGTTCGGAAGGTACAAGGTAAATGATAAATAAAGATTAGATCTCTCCGGGTTCCATGGGATCTCGAGCAAATCGATTGGATAGAAATGGCTTCATGGATTGAAGCAGTAGGTGTTAGTGGTCGGCTGTTTTTCGGCCTGGAGGCCTGTGACTAGTGGTGTGCCTCAGAGATCGGTGATGGGTCCATTGATTTTTGTGGTTTGTATCATGATTTTGGATGATACTGTGCAAGGCATGATTCATAAGCTAGCAGATCACTAAAGTATGTAGTAAAGGAAGGAACAGCAGATGCTGGTTTATACCAAAGCTGAAGTAACTCAGAGGGCCAGGCAACATCTCTGGAGGAAAGGAATTAGTGGCGTTTTGGATCAGAACCCTTCAGACTGAAAGATGGAGATGGCCACAGCAAAAGAGGGCTGGCAACGGATGCCCTCAGGAACGGTGAAAACCATAATGGCCCATTGTTGGCTGGGGAAGACGTGCTAACAACAGGGATACAGGCATGTCAACGGGGGGAGGGGGAGGGGGGGGGGAGAAACAAATGCAGGATGTGCTTGAAATGCGAGAAATCAATATTCGTGTCTCTGGGTTGTAAGCTGTCCAATTTGCATGTGACCTCACTCTGACAATGGAGACGGGCCAAGACAGTAAGGTCAGCGTGGGATGGGGAATTAAAATGTTTGGCAACTGGGAGATCGTGTAAGAGGGTGCAAATAAACCTCTGCTCTCCTTGTGCCTCCTCCTTCGACTTTATCCAGGAATCCCGACAGTCCTTTCAGGTGAGGCAGAGGTTTACTTGCACTTCCTCCAACCTCATCTGCTGTATCTTGTGTTCCCAGTGTTGGTTCTGATACATTGGCGAGATCAAGCGTAGGCTTGGCGATCATTTCATTAACCACTTGCGCTTAGTCTGCCTTGGCCTATGTGATCACCCTTTTGCACCTCTGCACCCTCTCTAAAACTTCCACATCTTTCCTGAAATGGGATGACTAGAACGGCACATTTTACTCCAAAATCAAATTAACCAAGGTCCTATAGAGCTGAATCACGATTCCCTGACTTATATCCTATATCTTGTATCCTATCAATCCTATCTTGAATATTTTTTCTCAAATAGTTTCCCTAGCACTCACTGGTTTAAAGTTCCCCAAGTTCTTTCTTCTTTTCTTAAAGGAATAACATTGGTCACTCTCCAGTTCTCTGGGACCTTGCCTGTAGCCTTAGAAGAAACAAAGATCCTCATCAAGGCCCTACCAATCTCCTCTCTTGCCTTCCACAATAGCCTGGGATTGATCCCATCAGGCCTTGGGGGACTTATCCACCTTAATGCTCTTCAAGAGCCTCCACCACCTTCTCAATCTCATATTTGTATTCTCCGCTCTGATCTTTCTCTCCAAGTCCTTCTCCTCTGTGAATACAGCTGCAAAGTACTTGTTTAGTACCTTGCCTATAATCCTCTGACTCCAAGCATAGTTGCCCTTTATCCTTGAGCAGTCTTACCTTTTTCCTGGCTACCCTCTTGTTTTTAACATGTGTATAAAAAACTCTTCGACTCGCCAATGGCATATCATGGCCTCTTTTGGCCCTTCTAATCGCCTACTTGAGTTCTGATACCACCTTCTTAAACCTGACATGCACTTCCTTTTTCTTCCTGACCATGTTTACAACCACCTTGGTCATCCACCTTGCTGTCCTTGTCTCTCCTTACTGGAATGTGCTAATCCTGCTAATCCTTCACCAGTTGGCCTTTAAATCACTCCCACATGTCATCAGTGCATTTACCCAATAACAATTGATCCCAATCTACCCTCCTTTGTTCTTCCTAATTACATTGCTGCCAAATAGAACGGATTTTCCGTATTTCGTACGGAAATGCGATAAGAATACTGAAATACTATTCATAGATAATCGTAACAACGAGTCACCGCTGTACTGGCCAAGGTGCAGCAGCCAGGTGGGAACAACTGAGATCGGCCCGACTTCCTGTTTCATTAACATACCACTCGCCAATAGAAAAGTAATAACCTGGTGAAATTGACTTAAGATCTTGCTGCTTTAAAAATGCAAGGATATAAAAAGTCATACTGTACCTCTACAAATTATAGCAGATTAAATCTATTAGTATTTTAAATGTCTCTCTCTCACTCTCTCCCTCCCTCCCTTTCTCTCTCGCTCTCACTCCCTCTCGCTCTCTCACTCACTCTCTCTCACCCTCTCACCTCTGCATTCCCGGAATCATTTGTTGTTTTGTCAACTGCATCTACAGTTCCTACCTATTGAAGAAGAACCCTGGCCCAAAACAACTCGTAATCCATTCCCTCCACAGATGCCGCCTAGCCCGCTGAGTTCCTCCAGCACTCTGTACTTTTTTATTTAACTCTGAAATTGAAGATAGATACAAAGCTGGAGTAACTCAGCGGGACAGACAGCGACTCTGGAGAGAAGGAATGGGTGACATTTCCGGTCGAGACTCATCTTCAGACTGAATGTCGTTGAGAGTACTTGAGGGAGAGGGGGAGAGAGAGAGAGGGGGGGGGGGGAAAGAGTGTGAGAGTTGGACAAATGCAAGAAAGCAGCTATCAAAAATACTGATTTCCTCAGCAAAATACTGATTTTAGGTACTACAATACTGAAATGCTGTGACAAAACTTGGCAGCTCTGTGTACCTTCCCCCCAACATACACCCTGTCCCTATTCAAAACAATCTCAAATCTTATGGAGTGGTGATCACTATCTCCATTATTTCCAAAATGCTCTTTCCACTCTGACCATCAGTCACCTAGGCTAGACTTTCGGTCTGAACGAAATGTCATTGCCTGCAGCCATACATGTCATAAAACAACAAACACACATAAACACAAATTACACCACCACAGGGTTTACCAGGCACCTACTGTGATGGAGGCAAAATCGTCCTCGTTCCCCCTGCCTGAGGCGATTACCCCACGGGCGAAGGTCTCAGTCCCCCCGCAACGGGCGTCAAGCTCACGCCCGGGGTGGTCGAGCTGCCCCCCTCCGTTCCAGCTGATGCAGCGTTCCGAGGGAGCTCGAAAACATGCACCAGCCTGTGACTGCAGCTCCGACGATGTCGCCCTGCCCGCCCGCCTCAGTGCCGCCGCCCCAGTTTCGCCGCCCCGCGCAAGGGCCAGCCGAACGTCCCGGAGCGCCGTTCCAGCCCCGAGCCGGGCCGCTCTCACGGGAGCGCCGCTCCAGCCCCGAGCCGGGCCGCCACAGCCACCAGAGCGCTGTTCCAGCCCCGAGCCGGGCCGCCCTCACGGGAGCGGTGTTCCAGCCCCGAGCCGGGCCGCCCTCACGGGAGCGCCGTTCCAGCCCCGAGCCGGGCCGCTCTCACGGGAGCGCCGCTCCAGCCCCGAGCCGGGCCGCCACAGCCACCAGAGCGCTGTTCCAGCCCCGAGCCGGGCTGCCCTCACGGGAGCGCCGTCCCAGCCTTCGAGTCGTGCCGCTGCCACTGGAGTGTCTCAGCCCCGCGCCGGGCCGCCCTCACTGGAGCGCCGAGTCGTGCCGCTGCCCGACTCGGCGGCTAGGCTCGTTTCCCAATAAACTCTCCAGCATGGTCCCTCCACATACTGTGTACGGAAGCCTTCTTGGATATTCCTGACACATTCTACCCCATCTAATGTTCTTGCCCTGAGTTAGTATCAGACAATATTGAGGAAGTTAAAGTTATCCATTAGGTTCTTGCATCCTTCTGTAGTCTGTCTACATTATCTGATCCTCTTCCTCCCGCTGGCTTTTGAGTGGTCTATAATATAATCCCATTAGAGTAATTGTTCCTTTCTTATGTTTGAGTTCATCGCACAATGCCTCAGTAGACGTACCCTCCAGTATGTCCTCTCTGAGTATCACCCTGATATTCTCCCTGATTAGTAAAGCAACTCCTCAACCTCTTTTACCCACTTCTTATCACGTCTGAAACCTCAAAACCCAGGCACATTTAGCTGCCAGTCATGTCCCTCTTGCAACCAAACTGTAATGGACACAACATCATAATTCCAAGCACTAATAATCATCTTTACCCACAATACACCTTCCATTGAAGTGAACACACTTCAGACCTTCATTATCTCCATATTCGAGAACCACTCCTGACCTGTCTTCTTTGAGACTTATTTGTCATAACGTTCACTTCCTCATCAGCTCTTCAATTTGCTGCTCTGGTTCTCTGCTGGCCAAACGTAGGCAGTTGAACGAGCAGAGATAGGGCACCTTCTCAGCATGGGCAAGTTGGGCCAAAGGACCTGTTTCTGTGCTATATGACTGAGAATTGATTTTTTTTATAAGCACTAGTTCACACTTGTGATAATAATGAAAGCAAAACCTTATTTTTAAGGTGGATATTGACAGATTCTTGATTAGTAAGAGTGTCAAGGGTTCTGTGAAGGCAGGAGAATGGTGTTGAGAGGGAAAGATAGATCAGCCATGTTTGAATGGCCTAATTCTACTCCTATCACTTATCTTATGTCTTTTCATCTCCATATCTCTTGGGCATGAGGGAGACCAAAGCACAGGCAAAGTTGCAGTATTCACTTTTGTCTTCAGCCAGAATTACTATACAGTTTTCATTGAAATTATGAACCTAAATGAAGTAAAAAAAATGTAAAGTTCAAAAGGGCATGTATATCGGCATTAATAAGATTTGCATTGTTGGAGCAGTAATCAACTTTAAAGCAGAGACTGAAGAACTGGAGATTGCATTGATATGAAACGGCATCAATGAGAAGTTTATTTTTTTGTAGAAGAGCCTAAATTACTAGAATTTAAGCTCAAAGTTTCCTATCAATTTCCCTCCGGGGATGAATAAAGTTTTATCGTATCGTTATCGTTTATCAAAAACTTAAGGAAAATGCTTGTGCTTAAGATGTAAATGTTACACCAAATATGGGCAATTTATTGTGTAGGAAGGAACTGCAGATGCTGGTTTAAACCGAAGATAGACAAAAAAAGCAGGAGTACCTCAGCAGGACAGGCAGCATCTCTGGAGGGAAGGAATGGGTGATGTTTCGGGATGAGACCCTTCTTCAGATGTCTCGGGTTTCAACCCGAAACGTCACCTATTCCTTCTCTCCAGAGATGCTTCCTGTCCCGCTGAGTTACTCCAGCATTTTGTGTCTATCTAAGGGCAATTTATTATTTGGCTACGTTTTTATTTGCTCCTGTTTCTTAGCCGTTTGCCCCAAAACAAGACATGTATACCAACTAAGAGATTAATTTGACAAGTAGTACTCTGGTGGGCATAATGGCAAAATAGGAAGATGGCAAGATGATTTATTTATAGTTGATGATGGACGATGGGGATTCTTGAGAATTCAGTTATCTTTCACTTTTAGAACCTGGGTTCAAATGTATTGTAGAGTAATGGATCCAAATTCAAACATGTCTGATTCTGCTGTACTCCACTTCTTGATAAGAAACAATGCGTAGTAGTAGTACCTTCATTTTGTCTTAAGACGAGTGATGTAAAAAATAGGGAAACGTGCACTTTTGCTGTAGTAGCATTTGTGGATGAAACAGTCGAGAAAAGGGACATTTACTTTAGAGCCATACTGTAATTTGTTGACATAAGAGTGCCTAAAGCTGGCAAGATTCTATTCCCAAGCACCAAGATCCCAGGCCTTATGGGCATTTTTAATTAAAATAAATAAAAAACTTAACTAAAACATGTGCTTTTTAAAGTTTTAATTCTTTAGTTATTTCCAAATTGGCAATTGGATTTAAATTAACATATCAATTTGACTTAAAGTAACACTAGTCATAGTACCATAGATTCAAACAGCACAGAAACAGGTCCATCGGCCAAATTTGTCCATGCCAATCAAGATACCTCATCTCAGTTGTGTCCATTTGCCAGCTCCTGGCCCATATCCCTCTAAACCTTCTTATCCATGTTTCTGTTTAAATGTTTTATATGTTGTTATTGTGCATATCTCAACTACTTCACCTGGCAGCTCATTCCATATACCTGCCACACTCTGTGGAAAAAAAATAGCCATTGGCTTGCTATTAAATCTTTTCCATCTTACCTTAAACCTAAGCTCTCTAGTTCTGGGCAACCTGGCACTGGGGAAAAAGACTGCATCCATTCTATATATTACCCTCATGGCTTTATATGCCACCTCTAAGATTATCCCTTGGCCTCAAGCCATCTCAGGAATAAAGTCCAAGCCTATCCAATTTTGCCCTCGTGACCTGGGAGATGTGAAGTTCAACTAGTGTGAGGTGAAAATTGAAGTTCTGATGAAACAGTGATGGGAAAGATGCTCAGATTTTTTTAAATGTCGGTTGTGTCAATAATGGAGGTGGCCTGGTGCGATTTTCCAACAAAGCTCTTTCAACTTCTTAAAGAGCCTGTCCCACTTGCGTGTCCTTGGCACGCAAATAACGCGACCTTGTGGTCGCGTTGAGCCGTGACGGTCCCGCGAAGGTCGCTCGTGATTTCATGCGTAAGCACAGCCGTCTGGAGCGAGTGACGTCATTTGAAGATGGACACAAAGCTGGAGTAACTCAGCGGGGCTGGCAGTACCTCTGGAGAGATGCAATGGGAGACGTTTCGTGTCGAGACTCTTCTTCAGTCTGAAAAGAAAGGTCTTGACCCGAAACATCACCCAGAGATGCTGCCGGTCCCGCTGAGTTACTCCTGCATTTTGTGTCCATCTTCAATTTTCTTGGCCCCGCTCTGGGAGTAGAAGTGGAGGCAGATCTGGACCGCAACGGCCGTGAGCCCAGGCCGAGCTCGACGATCGTCTGCCTGCTTCTGCTGCTGTTGGAGGTGAGACGTTGCGTCGCGCCAGGGTCTTGGGCCTGTCCCACTTTGGCCGTCAGTTACGCAACAGGCCGTTGGCGTGCGAAGGGTCAGAGCGAATGACGGGCCCCCAGCAGCGGCGGCGACGTCGACGGCAGCTCCATCTCCCGGGGGTGGCCAGAGACGTTGAGAGTCAGACGGGAGCGGTTCCCCCAGGCCCACAACCAGCGCAGAGAAGCAGCGCTAAACCCAGCTCAACTCTGCCTGTCTCGCCAGGTTTTCCCTGTCTGGATTTACGAAAAATATGTCATCAGTCCAGGCGAGACAGGCAGAGTTCAGCTGCATTTAGCACCGGATTGAGCTGAAATTACCATTCACAGGGCCTCCGAAGCCACGCGCGTGTGTGTGAGTGTACGCAAGATGTGGTCCCCCCCCCCCCCCCATCCCCTGATCCCCTCCATATTTTGATAGCGATTGAGCGATGATGCCGGAGTTGTCCGAGGAGCGTTGACCTTCCTTCCCATCTCCTCTGCCCCTTTCTCTCTCTTGTACGCCCCCCTCTACCCCACCTTATCCTGAGACCCCTCATCTCCATCCCGCACTGATCCCCATTCCTGCCTCTATTCAGTCCTCACTGACATCCTGTGTGCTCCCCTCCTCATCCACCACCCCTCCCCCCCCCTCCCCCCCCCCACCTCCATCTATCCATCCTGCACTGATTCACACACCCCCCCTCCCGACCCTATTGTGCTGGAAATGTCTTCAGAGTGAACATTGACTATGTTTGATAACGGAATGCAATCAACTGTGTTTTAATTCCAAATGTTATTATTTGTTTTAATCCATAAAGATGGATTAATTAAATTGTGAACACGTTAAACATTAAAACCGCAGTGTTCGATTGTCACTACTACCGTTGACATGTTATTACAGAATTCATTTTAACGACAAATCAATGCTCTTAATATGGAGTATCAGTACAGTAGTTATTTAATGAGCAACATTCACAACTATACGTTGGATTTATCCAGGTTTTATTTCTACAGTCAGTCATATACATCACAAATTTGGTCAGAAGATATTTCAATTGAAATTTTAACGTTAATTCTGAATTGGGAATGATGGAAAAAGCGGTTATCAACAATTTTTTTTCAATTTGTTGCTTACAAACTGGGTATCTTCATTGCTGTTCACAACACATACATCTAATCTGAATGTCCGGTAATGTGGCGTCTTGACACTTTTAAATATATTACCGAAATTTGTGTAATTATGAAACTCATAATTTATCCAAAATGATTTTGTTTTATAAAAAAAAGTTGGATAAATTAGAATATTATTTGATGCGCCTTTATATTTTTAAACCCTAGAGGATGCCAGCCCCCATCAGATTAAGGGAGCTAATCCGGACTATCCGGACAGCCAGGACGCAGGCTGAGGAACGGGAGATGATACAAAAGGAATGTGCTTCAATTCGTTCTTCATTCAGAGAAGAAGATAACACCTATCGTTGTCGAAATGTGGCAAAATTATTGTATATGCATATGCTAGGATATCCTGCACACTTTGGACAGGTAATCCAGGAATATCCAGGGATAAAGTATGGGTGTAGTTGTATTAAGAAATAAGTTAAATTTATTCCATGGTCTGATTAGCAAACAATAAATATTTGGGTAAATAGTTTTGTTCTTGTGTTTATTTCTGAAAAGCTCTCTTAGATTTGAGAAATTTTACTATAAGAATTAAATGAATTAGTTACGCAGGGTAAGATAGCGACAGGAATGTACAAGGCATAATACATGATCACTATTCATTAGGTGATTTGAGGATTCTGGTGTCTAAACATGAGCATTGGCTCATTATACCACAAGCAAATTTCAGTGTTCTGCAATTATTCTGTGAAACAATTATAATCAATATTTCAGTTAGTCATAGAGTGATACTGCATGGAAAAAGGCCCTTTGGCCCAACTTGCCCACACTGGCCAACATGTTCCAGCTATGCTAGTCCCACCTGCCTGTGTTTGGTCCATATCCTTCCAAACTTGTCCTATCCAGGTACCTATCCAACTGTTTCTTAAACGTTGGGATAGTCCCAGCCTCAACTACTTCCTCTGGCAGCTTGTTCTATACACCCACCACCCTTTGTTTGAAAAAGTTGCCCCTCAGATTCCTATTAAATCTTTTCCCCTTCACCTTAAACCCATGTCTACTGGTCCTTGATTCCCCTACTCTGGACAAGAGACTGTGCATCTACCCGATCTATTCCCCTCATGATTTTGTACACCTCCATAAGATAACCCCATAATCCTCCTGCACTCCAAGTAATAGAGTCCCAGCCTACTCAACCTCTCCCTATAGCTCAGATTTTTGAGTCCTGGCAACATTCTCGTAAATTTTCTCTGCATACTTTCCATCCTTTCCTATCTTTCCTATAACATGGTGCCCAGGGCAGAACACATTACTCTAAATGCGGTCTCAACGACGTCTTGTAAAACTGCAGAGCCCAGAACCTAAAATGTTTTTGCTAGAATTGGGGACGAAGTTTAAACTGTTCTGTTTCATTTGAATGTTTAAGCAATGATATTGTGATGTATAAGTAGTCTGAGGAACGTTTTTTTTTCAGTTGGAGTGCCTAAAATTGATAGCCTCACAAAAGTTTACAGACAAGCGTATTGGTTACCTGGGTGCGATGTTATTGCTCGATGAACGGCAAGATGTCCACTTGCTCATGACAAATTGTATTAAAAAGTAAGTACTGATTTTTAAGCCATTTAACTCAATATTGTAATTCTAATGTTTACAATGCAATGTTTGTGTATTTGCTGTTCATTTTGTTCTCCGATGACTGAAATTCTGTATATAACTTCATACTGTTTGATTCATCTAAAAATGTTGAGCAGTGTCAATGCTTTGACTATTTATGTTCAATTTTTATTCCTTTTGATCTAACCATTTCTGAAATGAGTTTCTATTTGCAAATATCAAGTCAACTTTTGCTGGTATATTTAATATTAACATAACTGTTTGATTTGTACTTATAAAGTTCATGAGTTGTAGGAGCAGAATTATGCCATTCGGTCCATCAAATTACTCTGCCATTCAAACTTGACTCATCTATCTTTCCCTCTCAACCCCATACTCCTGCCTTCTCCCCATATCCCCTGACACCATTACTAAACAAGAATCTGTCAATCCCTGTATAAACATATCCATTGACTTAGCCATTGACAGCCGTATGTGGCAATGAATTTCACAGATTCATCGCCCTCTGACTAAAGAAATTCTGCCTCGTCTCCTTTCTAAAGGTACGTCCTTTTATCCTGAGGCTATTTGAAAACATCCTCTCCACATTAACTCTATCCACGCCTTTCACTATTTGGTAAGTTTCTATAAGGTCTCCCCTCAACCTTCTGAGCTCCAGCGAGTACAGGCCCTGTGCTGCCTGTGCTGTCCAAAGCTCATCATATGTTAACCCAATTATTGCTGGGATCATTCTCTTAACCCAACTCTAGACCCTCTCCAGAGCCAGCACATCCTTCCACAGATATGGGGCCCAAAACTGCTCACAATAGTCCAAATGTAGTCTGACCTGTGTATTGTAAAGCCTCAGCATTGCATCACTGTTTTTATATTCTAGCCCTCTCAAAATAAAAGCAAATGACATTTACCGTACTACAGATTTGACTTGTAAAGTGACTTTATGGGAATCCTGCAACAGCACTTCCAAGATCCTTTGCACCTCTGATTTTGCATTTAGAAAATAGTGTACGCCTTTTTCTAGTACCAAATTGCATGTCTCCACACTTTGCTGCGCTGTATTCCATGTGCCGCTTCTTAGCCACCCTCCCAACTTGTCCAGGTTCTTCTGTAGAGTCCCTGCTTTCTCTACATTACCAGCCCCTCCATCTATTCACATCATCTGCAAACTTGGCCTCAAAGCATTCAATTCCCTCATTGATATACATTGTGAACAATAGTGACCTCAGCATCGACCCCTTTTCCTGTGGAACACTTCTAGTCACTGGCAGACAACCAGAAAAAGCCTCCTTTATTGCCACTCTTTACCTGCCATTCAGCCAACCTGCTATCCATGGGATCTTCCCTCTGATACCATGGGCTCTCATCTTTAGCAGCCTCACGTGCGGCACCTTATCAAAGGTTTCTGAAATCCAGGTGAACAACATCACTGACCCTCCTTTGTCTATCCTGCTATTTACTTCCTCAAAGAATTCCAACAGATTCATTCGTCACGATCTCCCTTTCACAAAACAAGGCTGACTTCGGCCTATTTTATCGTGTGCTTCTAATTACTCGGAAACCTCATCCTTTATAATGGACTATAAAATCTTACAAACCACTGAAGCCAGGTTAACCAGCCAATAGTTTCCACTTTGTTCCCATCTTGAACAGTGGAGTAATATTTCCAATTTTCCAATTGTGTGGAACTATTCCTGACTCTCGAATGCCTCTATCTCTAAAGCCACTTATTTCAGAACACTGGGGTGCAATCCATCTTGTCCAGGTGACTTATCCACCTTCTCCTTAGCAATAGACCGCTAAATTCCACCCTCTGACTCTCTTAAATTTCTGGCAAATTGCTGGTGTCTTCCATTGCGAAGATGTGCAAAAAACGTGTTCAATTCACCTGCCATTTCTTCACCTTTTCCATTATCACTTCTCCAGCAATATTTTCCTGCGGTTCAATGTCCACTCAAGCCTCTTTCTTACACTTTATATATACAAAGAAACCTTTGCAATCCTCATATCTAGCATGCATTCATATTTCATAATTTCTCCCCGTGTTGCCTTTTCAGTTATCTTCTGTTTTTTAAAAACTTCTCAATCCTCTAGCTTTCCACTAATCTTTGAAATGTTATATGTCTTCTCTTTCAGTTTTATGCTGTCTTTGACTTCCCATGTCAACCACAGTCACCTCGTTCTCTTAAAAGAATCTTCCTCTTTGGAATGAAAAGTCTTCCAAATTGTTCCCAGAAATTCCTGCTATTGCTGTTCCATCGTCATTCCTAATGGGGCCCGTTTCCATTCAACTTTAAATAGCTCCTCCCTCATGCCTCTAGTTACCTTTGTTATAACAGTAATACCAACACATCTGAATTCATCTTCTCCCTCCCAAATTTGCAGGTTGAATTTCATCATATTCATCTAGTTTAGCATCAGTCCAGCCAGTCCACTGACTCAAAACAGTCGCAAAGGATCTTGTCTGTTTACTCAGACGAGCACTTCACGACTCTCTGTACTATATGGTGTAACTGTAGAGCAATACTTGTTATTTTGAGACTTGGCACGTCTCCAATTACTCTTAACAAACTTAGTGAACTGTAGAAAACACCCAGACTGGTTGCATCATGTTCTCTTACGGCAATTTCAAGAGGCTGCAGAGTGTGATGGATTCAGCCCAATCTATCAGGGCACAACAATCTCCTCAATCGTTGCCTCCAGAAGAATACATATATCATCAAAGATCCCCACCATCTGGGCCTTGCCCTCTTATCGTGCAAGAGTTACAGAAGCTTGAAATCCCAACTAAAAGGTTCACAACCAGTTAGCTTCCTGCGACTATCGAGTTCTTCAATAAATGTGCATAATCCCTACTTCAACAACAGCCCACTTCTTGCACTACAATGGACTTGGTTTTTTATTACTAATTATGTTTTTTGTGTGAATGTTTTTTGCAGTGTCCTTTGGAATTTTATGTAAATAATTTTTTGTCTGAGTCAATGTGCTTGTGCTGTTGAAAGCATGGTTTTTCAATGTACATGTCCCTCACTGTACTCCAGCGCATGACAAACTTGAACTATAGTTAAACATTGAAGATAGCATCTGAAATTGAAGTACTGAGATTTCTCTGTTTACGGGTTGTAGATTAAGTTATGCTCCATCGTACATTGCTGTTTGATTTTCCACAGTTGGATGTTAGTGAAGTTCTTGATTTTTATTTGTGCACAAATGTTCTGCATCTATGGTTTGTGAAGATGGGTTCAGAGATTACAACAACCCATGTGGGGGATCAAAGATATGGATGCTCTATTCCTATTCACTCTCAATTCACCCGCTATGATGCAAGGGATTCACGGGACTTGGTCGTAAGGATTCGGAACAAGCTTATTTACAAATGACATGGTTGCAGTGAAAGGGAGACCTTTTAAAGTTCATCACGTGGTCCTTTGAGAATTGCTACTCCAGTCTCAGTGGTTACTGAGAAATTGGACTTCATAACTTAAGTAATTATTCAGAATTAAATTCCGATAATAGCAAAAAACAATTGTGCTGCAGTAGAGCTGCTGTCTCACAACACCGGAGACCCGGGTTGGATTTTGTAGGTTCTGCCTGTGACCACGTGGGTTTGATAGGGGAGTGATAGGTAGGTAGAGGTAGATAAAACGGTCAAAAAGATTTTTAGCACAATGACCTTCTTCAGTCGGTGTATTGAATAAAGAAGTTGGGAGGTCATGATGCACTTGTGTAAGATGTTGGTGAGGCTGCATTTAGAGTATTTTGTTCAGTTCTTGGCACCATGTTGTAGGAAAGATGTTGTCAAACTGGAAAGGGTGCAGAGAAGATTTATGAGGATGTTGCCAGGACTCGGTGGGGGGGGGGGGTCTGAGCAATAGGTAAAGGTTGAGCAGGCTAGGACTATTGTTTGGTGCGCAGGAGGCTGAAGGTTGATCTTATAGAGTGTATAAAATCATGATGAGTAATAGATATGGGGAACACAGTCTTCAACCCTGGGTAGGGCAATCAAAAACAAAAGGACACTTTTACAGAGGGAGGGATCTGATTTAATACATACCTGAGGGGCAACTTTTTCACTCCCAGAGTCATGGAATGAGCTGCCAGAGGAGATAGTTGAGGCAGACACTAACAGAATTTAAAAGACATTTGGATAGGTGCACTGATGGGAAGGATTTTGAGTGATGTGAGCAAAACGCAGGCAAATGGGACTTACCCAGACGGGGGGTAGTCACGATCCAAAACGTTGCCTATTCCTTTTATCCAGAGTTGCTGCCTGACCCGCTGAGTTACTCCAGCATTTTGTGTCTACTTTTGGTGTAAACCAGCATCTGCAGTTCCTTACTACACATGCGGCATCTTGGTCAACACGGATGAATTGGACCCTAGGGCCTGTTTCTGTGCGCTATGACTCTGATACCAAGGCTAGCAAACAGAACCATGCCTTGTGCTGCATGACTTCGGTGATTAATTGTGATTATTGCACAAATGCTCAGCGGTGGAGTTGTAATTGGGGGAAAAAAGGGGAAGGTAGAAAGCTGGAGGAAAATGAAATGAAGCCAGCATTCATTCTAAATTGATTATGCTTGACTCTTGTTGGACAAATTATCATTATGCTGCAAAATTCCTGTTAACTTTTGGTTTAATTTTGTTTTGAAAGCCTAAACCAGTATTAAAGAGATATATCATTCAGAGCTACCACTTTGACTCTGACTGTTAACTGGATACTCAGCTGAGGGAGCAATCAGTATTGACATTGCCAATGTCTTGTGCACCCTCTGGTCAAAGAAAAGGATTAACTACCCTAACCACATCATTCTATACTGGGCCTTTTAATTTTGTTTTGCAGTGATTTGAATCATAGTACTCAATATGTTCAAGGTCTGGCACTCTGTACACTTGGCTGCATGGGATCATCAGAGATGTGTCGAGATCTTGCAGGAGAAGTGGAAAAACTACTAAAGACATCCAACTCATACCTAAGAAAAAAGGTAAAGACCATTTATTTTTGGGTCTTACTACAGTTAGGTGTGATATTCAATCTTGAATTCAAAGTCGTGCTAGATTTCTTTCATCAATTTGCATTTGTCCAAGTTTAGGTGGTACTAACATTGTTATTTGGTCACCAATGAGGATGAATGCCACAGATTGTCAGAAGATGTTGATAGGTAGAAAGGGGAGCACAAAAAAGTGCTCGGTAATCAATTGTACAGAGAGCTAGCAAGGCACGGCATAATGTAAAATGGCAAAACTACTGGAGTAACTCAACAGCTCAGGCAGTATCTCTGGAGAACATGGATAGGTGAGAAAGAGAAGTTGTTGAGGGCATGGACAAGTTCTGCCAGGTGGGGGAGATTGTTAGTGGAGAGAAATTGATTTGATCTCTTTTAGTGGAGGACCTTGAGACCTTCTTGGTGGGGGATGGAGATGTGAAGCGACTGGGCATCCATGGTGAAGATAAGGCAGTGACGGCCCAGAAATTGAAAGTAATTGAACTGTTGAAGGGCGTGTGAGGATTCTTAGATGTAGATGGGAATGAACTGGACAAGGCAGGCATGTAGCGATGAGTTCCGTTTGCAGGAGCAGGCTGAAATAATGAGTGCCGTGCCAGTCGATTTTGTGGATGTTGGGGAGGATATAGAAGCGCAGTGCGGGGATTTATGGGAATCCACGAATTCCTACGGACCCGCTACGGACATTCTCCGAGTTCGAATCGGGAAAACTCTGGAGAACTCATGAATTACCTCATACAGTGGGACAGGCCCTTATCTGGTGGAACTGGTGGCCTTGCCCGAGGCAGTGCGAAGTGTAGATGGAAACAGCACATCATATTGGATAGTTTGCAACAATGTATGAATGCTCCAATTTTAGTTTTTTTTAAAAATTTTATTGTCACATGGGCTGAGGTACAGTGAAAAGCTTTTTGTCATGTGCTATCCAGTCAAAGAAAAGGCTATGCACTATTACAATTAAGCTGTCTACTGTGTACAGATAAAGGATAAAGGGTATAACATTTGGTACAAGATCAAGCCCAATAAAATCTGATTAAAGATAGTTTAATGAAGTAAGTGGGTGGTCAGGACCGCGCTGTAGCTGGTGTGAAGACGATTACATTGCTTGGTAACAGCTGGGAAGAAATTGTCCCGGAATCTGGAGGTGTGCATTTGTATCTGTTGCCTAATGGGAGAGGGAAGAAGAGGGAGTGAGACTGTGCCCTGATTATACTGGTTGCCTTGCCGAAGCAGCATGACATGTCGATGCAGTCAATGGAGGGGAGGTTGTTTTGTGTGATGGTCTGGGCTATGTCCATAACTCTCTGCAATTGCTTGCGGACTTGAATGGAGCTGTTCCCAAAGCATGCTATGATGCATCGTGATAAAATCTTTTGTACGGCGCATCTGTAAAAGTTGGTGAGGGTTGTTGGGGGTTGCCTCCGACAACCACAGATCAGACCAGACAAAGAAGGGACCAGACCACACCCCCCCCCCCCCCCCACCCCTTTCTACCTCACATCTCCACTCTTTCTTCCCCCTAGGTGGTGGACCCTAGGGGAGACACTGTGCCCCACCTGGACCCCATACTAGTTTTTACTCTACTCAGAGGGACTTTGGGGTACATGTACCACTGTTCACTAAAGGATTTTAATGGGCAGATAAAGGGGTTATGGCATACGAGATACTAACAGGATTCATTTACAGTTGAAAAGTAGTGATTGATCAGTGACAGTAGTGATCAGGATGTGTTGATGGGACTAATTGGTCTGTTGGTCTGACTAATTTAAATGAGTTAGTAGATAGGCACAAAATGCTGGAATCTCAGTGGGACAGGCAGTATCTCTGGATAAAAGGATTGGGTGATGTTTCGGGTTCGAGACCCTTCAGACTGAGTCGGGGCGAGGGAGACACGGAGAGGGAGATAAGGATGGGTCAGATGTGAAAACAAGACATCAAAGGGGATGAGGTTCATGGAAAATGTAGAATAGATCATTGTTAGCTAGGAGTAGGTGACAACGAAGCATACAGAGATAAAATTTAATTGGGGACATCAGACTGGTCGGAGAACTAGAAAGGGAGAGGGATGGAGGGAGAGAGATAGCAAGGGTTATTTGAAGCTACAGAAGTCAATATTCGTACCGCAGGGGTGTAAGCTGCCCAAGCGAAATATGAGGTGTTGTTCCTCCAATATGCATTGAGCCTCACTCTGACAGTGGCGAACATTTTCGCCACCTCCAACGGGATCACACCGTTAGTCAAATCTTCCCATCTCCACCCCTTTCCGCAAAGACTATTCCCTTAACTCATCCCTTTCCACCCAAATCCCCCAGCTCCCCAAGTACTTTCCCTGCAACCGCAGGAGATGCAGCACCTGCTCCTATACCTCCTCCCTCGACTCCGTCCAAGGACCCCGACAGTCTTTTCAAGTAAGGCAGAGGTTCACATGCACGTCTTCCAACCTCATCTACCGCATCCGCTGTTCCAGGTGTGGACTCCTACATACATATATATATATATATATATATATATATATACATATATATATATATATATACGAGGTGCTGTTCCTCCAATTTGAGCTGGGCCTAACTCTGACAGCAGAGGAGGCCCAGGACAGAAAGGTCAGTATGGGAATGGGAGGGGGAGTTATAAGTGTTTAGCAACCGGGATATCAGGCAGGTTTAGGCAGACTGAGCAGAGGTGTTCAGCGAAATGACTATATTACATATATATATATATACATATATATATATGTCTATATATAAAGTATATATATATAAATGAATATAGTGCATTTCGCTGAACACCTCTGCTCAATATATATATATGTGTGTGTGTATATATGTGTATATATACATATACACACACACATATATATATATTGTTTTGTGTGTGTGTGGTTTTATATATATATATGTTGCACGCTGTATATATATATTGTTTAATTATGGATATGTATATTTATTGTATTTAATATATATATATGGATATTTATATTTATATATATAGTATATAATATATAGAGGTATATATATATATCTAGATTATATATTACATATACATATACATATATATACATATACATATACATATACATAGCCATATACATATACATATACATATACATATACATAACATTACAGATACATATACATAATAACACCATATATATATATATATATATATATATATGTATATAGTCATTTCGCTGAACACCTCTGCTCAGTCTGCCTAAACCTGCCTGATATCCCGGTTGCTAAACACTTATAACTCCCCCTCCCATTCCCATACTGACCTTTCTGTCCTGGGCCTCCTCTGCTGTCAGAGTGAGGCCCAGCTCAAATTGGAGGAACAGCACCTCGTATATGTATATATGTGTATATGTGTGTGTATATGTGTGTGTGTATATATATATGTATATGTATGTGTATGTATATGTATATGTATATGTATATATATGTATATGTATGTATATGTATATATATATATATGTATGGTCTCTTAATGTCTGTATAGAGAGAGGGAGGTAGAGAGAGAGGGATGGGAGAGAGGAGAGAGGGGGAGAGAGAGAGCGACAAACACAGCTAGAGAGAGAGAGAGATAGAGAGAGAGACACAACACCACACACACACCAAATAAGAGAGAGAGAGACAGTGAAAAGGATACAGGAGACAGGAGACAGATACATAGAGCGGACAGAGAAAGATACAGAGACATATAATGAGACAGAGACAGAGAGAGAGATACACACACACACACAATATAGAGAGGATATAGACACACACACACATAGACACACAGAGAAGAAGGAAACACTAGATAGATAGCAGAATATAATATATAGGACACACACACACAACACACCAATAGAGAGATAAACACACACACACACACACACACACACACAGAGAAGAAGAGTAGAGGATAACACACACACAGATAAAGATAGATAAGACACACACACAGAATACAACAATGAGAGAGATAGTATAAATATAAGATATATATAATATAAGAGATATATACCACAACATATATATATATATATATACACATATATATATAGATATATACATACATACATATATATATACACCACATATATATATATATATATATATACATAAAATATATATACAGTATATATATATATATATATATGTGTGTGTGTGTATATATGTATGTATGTATATATATATATATACACACATACATATATATATACATATATGTATATATATAGTCATTTCGCTGAACACCTCTGCTCAGTCTGCCTAAACCTGCCTGATATCCCGGTTGCTAAACACTTATAACTCCCCCTCCCATTCCCATACTGACCTTTCTGTCCTGGGCCTCCTCTGCTGTCAGAGTGAGGCCCAGCTCAAATTGGAGGAACAGCACCTCGTATCTTGCTTGGGCAGCTTACATCTCAGCGGTATGAATATTCAAACTTCAAATAACCCTTGCTTTCCCTCTCTCCCCATCACTCGCCTTCCTATGTGTAAGAAAGAACTGCTGATGCTGGTTTAAATCGAAGGTGGACACAAAATGCTGGAGTAACTCTAGCAGGTGAGGCAGCATCTGTGGAGAAACTCCCCTTTCTAGTTCTCTGACCAGTCTGGCTGTCCCCCTGATTACATTTTATCTCTGCATGCTTCGTTGTCAGTTTCTCCTAACTAACAATGATCTATTGTACATTTTCCTCGATACTCGTCCCCTTTGATGTTTAGTTTTCACACATTACCCTTCCTTATCTCTGTGTCTCCCTCTCCCCGCCTCACTCTTAAGAAGGGCCTCGACCCGAAATGTCACCATTCATTCTTTCCCGAGATGCTGCCTGTCCCACTGATTTACTCTGGCATTTTGTGTCTATCTTCGGTGTAATCCAGCATCTACAGTTCCTTCCTACTAATTTAAATATGTTGTTTTACATTAGCGGCAATTAAATAAATTGACGAGGGCAGGCAGCCATTATGTTATTTACAGTATCGTTTACGTGGACTCCAGATCCAACATAGAAGATTGGTTCAAAAGGATCAAGCCCATAAGATCCAAGACAAGTTGGAACATTTTATAAAAAATTGGCTTGATGCTTGGTGACAGAAGTGGAGGTTTTCTGCTGTGATTGGAAGCGTATGACCTTGTACCACAGTAATTGATGCAAGGATATTTGTAATAGACAATAGGTGCAGGAGTAGGCCATTCAGCCTTTTGAGCCAGCACCTCCATTCAATGTGATCATGGCTGATCATCCACAATTAGTTCCTGCCTTCTCCCCATATCCCCTGACTCCGCTATCTTTAAGTATATACATTAACAACGTGGATATAGGAGGTATGATTAATTTGTTTGCAGATGAGACACATTTTTTGTTAGTGAGGATAATAGTTTTAGTCCGGAGTGTGATGCTGAGAAGTTAGGCGGAGCAAAAGCAGATAATATTTAATGTTGGTAAGTGTGAGGTGATGCATTTGAGGAGATCTCACAAGGGTACAACACAAAATGAGCAGTTAGTTCACATGGAACATTGAGGATCAGACCATTTTATACGCCCAAAGTGGGAGCATCGGTGGGAGAACGGGTCGATGAAAAAGACAAACAGGACACTTGCCATCATTAGCTGGAGTGTAGGATATAAGAGCAGCGTGATCTTGGTATAACTTTTTAAAGTTGGATTGACAACAGTTATGATCACCAAACTGTGGAAAGGACATGATTTGCTGGTGTGGCCAAAGAGCAAGTTAACAGGGATAAAAAAAAAACTAAGTGTTGAGTAACTCAGCAGGTTGAGTAACATGTCTTGAGTCGAGATTCTTCTTCTGATGCCTATCTGTGTTCTCTAGACCTGCTAAGTTAATCAAGATTCCAGCATCTGCAGTTTCACTTGTCAAGATTAACCAGGGTGTTGATTGGAATGGAATATTTTAATTATGGGAGATATTATGGATAGGCTGTTTATTTTCCTGAGAGCAGAGGAGGGTGAAAGGTTTACAACATTGAGAGGCATAGATAGGGTAGATCGTAAGAAACCTTTGCCCATGGCATAGGTGTCTAAGACTCAGGATGTAGTGAGGAGTACAAGGTTAGAGGGGAGCTGAGAAAAACATTTCCCACCCCGAGGGTAATGGAATCATACTGCCTGAGAAGGTGCTGGGGGATAGCACTCTTACAACATTTCGGAAATGTGTGGTCAAACACATGAATCACCTGGGCACAGTAGGCTATGAGCCAAGTGCTGCAAAATAAGACGACGGTAGATCAGTACTTGACGTCATAGACATACAGCATTGGAAACCAGCCCTTCAGCCCAACTTGCCCATGCCGATCAAGATGCCTCATCTACACAAATCCACTTGCCCGCGTTTGCCCCATATCCCTCTAAACCTTTCCTATCCATGTGCATGTCCACATGTTTTTTAGACGTTGTGATATAACCTGCCTCAGTTACCTCCTCTGGCACCTCGTTCCATATACCCACCCTCTGTGTGTAGACAATTCTCCTCTAGTTCCTATTACATTTTTCCCCTCTCACCTGAAACCTATGTCCTCTGGTTCTTGATTTTATCTATTCTGGGTAAAATAATCTGCATTTACACCATATGTTCCCCTCATGATTTTATACACCTCTGTAAGATCACAACTCGTCCTCATGCACGCCAAGGAATAAATTCCTAGGGTACCCAACCTCATCCTAATGCTCAGGTCCACAAACCTGACAAAACTTTTGTACAATTTCTCTGAACTCTTTCCAGGTCAACAACAATGTCTTTCCTATAGCAAGGTCACCAAAACTGGATACAATACCTCAAATGTGGCCTCGCCAATGTCTTGTACAACTGTAACATAACAGCTCAACTTCTATAGAATAGAATAGAATCTTTATTTGCCACACGACCAGGGTTGGTGGTATTTGGGTTCGGTACATGATGGTACACTGCATTAGTCACATTAACACTAATAACAACACAGATCACAGTAATAAAGTGCATCCATACCACATCACAAATCACAAATCTCACCAACAATACATAGTGCAAAAGAACAGACAAAGACCATAGACAAGACACTGTATACATCAAAAGTCCTTAGTATTGTCTGTTATTGGAGGGAATTGAGTGTTCTTATTGCTGAGGGGAAGAAACTGTTTTTAAAGCGGGTGGATTTTGTAGCAAGTGACCTGAGGCGCCTCCCTGAAAGGAGAGACTGGAAAAGGTGGTTTGCTGGGTGGGAGGGGTCCGAGATGATCTTTATTGCCCGTTTTGAGGTACATTGGAGGTAAATGGAATGGATTGAGGGGAGGGGGTAGTTGATGATCCTGGAGGCCTTGGAGACAATACGCTGTATTCTGTGTAGTGAGTGACTGTCAGTGTTTCCGTACCAGACTGTGATTGAGGAGGTGATGACGCTTTCAATGATGGATTGATAGAAACGGACCAGGAGGTGTTTGTGGACTCTGAACTTTTTGAGCTGTCTGAGGAAGTAATAGGCGTTGTTGTGCTTTCTTGATGATGTGATCTGCGTTGATGTGCCATTTTAGATTATTGCAGATATAGGTGCCCAGAAACTTAAATGAGTTCGTGGAGGTTATGGGATGGGAGCTGACATGGACCGGGGGTTTGGGGTTTTGTTTGCGTCTGAAATCTATGATGATTTCTAAGGTTTTTGAAGTATTAAGCTGGAGGTTGTTGTCTACGCACCATTTGACTGCGCTGTCCACTGTTTGATGGTATTGTGATTCGTTGTTGTCTGAGATGAGGCCAATTATTGTTGTGTCGTCTACATATTTGAAAATTTTGACTGAGCTGCATTGGGATGTGAGGTTGTTGGTGTAAAGTGAGAAGTGCTGAGGTGACAGAACGCACCCTTGAGGGGCTCCTGTGTTGAGAGTCAGAGGGCTAGAGAGTTTTTCACCCACCTTGACGCTTTGCTGTCTGTTTGTCAGAAAGTGCAGAATCCAATGGCACATGGCTGGGTGAATGCTCATGTCCAACAGTTTATTGTAGAGTTTAATTTGGTGTATAGTGTTAAAGGCCGAGCTAAAGTCTATAAACAGGATGCGTGCATAAGTGTTCGTGTATACTCATTATGCCAACTGATGAAGGCTAATATACCGAAAGCCACCATGACCACCCTATCTACCTATGAGACGCTGTTTTCAGGAATCTATGTACTTGCACTCCGAGTTCCCCCTGCTCTAGAACACTTCCCAGGGATCTAATATTTACTGTCTAGGTCCTGCGCTGGTTTGACTTTCCAAAGTGCAACACCTCGCGCTTATTCGCATTAAACCCCATTAACCGGTCCTCAGCCCACTAGCCCAACTGATCGAGATACTGCTGTAAGTTTTGATAACAATCTTTACTATATAGTCAAGTCGAGTCAAATCAATTTTATTTCTATAGCACATTTAAAAACAACTCTCGTTGACCAAAGTGCTTTACATCAGTACAGGTACTAACGTGCTACATACAATGGTACATAGATCTACCAATACATACATAAATACATACATACAGTGCTCCCTCAGAACACCTCAAGAAATGCTTGTGAGTAGAAATAGGTTTTAAGTCTAGACTTAAAGGATTCGATGGAGGGGGCAGTTCTGATGAGAAGAGGGATGCTGTTCCACAGTCTAGGTGCTGCAACCGCAAAAGCGCGGTCGCCCCTGAGCTTAAACCTGGACCACGAGATAGTCAGTAGCCCCAAGTCGGCCGACCTGAGGGACCTGGAGGTAGAATGGTGGGTTAGCAGATTTTTGATATAGGTGGGGGCAAGCCTGTTAAGGGCTTTGTATACATAAAGGAGAGCTTGAAATTGATTCTGTACCGTTCTGGGAGCCAGTGGAGAGAGGCCAGAATCAGGGTGATGTGGTCCCTTTTACGGGTACCCGTCAGAAGTCTCGCTGCGGTGTTTTGGACCAATTGCAGGCGGGATGGATGATTGGCTGATGCCAGTGTATCGGGAGTTGCAGTAATCAAGGCGGGAGGAGATAAATGTGTGGATGATCTTTTCGATGTCGTCGAATTGGAGGAATGGTTTTATTTTAGCTATCGTGCGAAGCTGGAAAAACCTAGCTTTTACCACAGCATTGAGTTGTTTGTCAAACTTCAATGCGGAGTCAAATATCACGCCAAGATTTTTGACGTGTGGTTTGAGTAAGGAGGTTAGGCTTCCAAGGCTGCCTGCTATCGTTTTGGTGGAGTCCGAGGGGCCGAGTAGGATGACCTCAGACTTGCTTTCGTTTAGTTGGAGGAAGTTCTGCGCCATCCAACACTTTATATCCTCGAGGCAGTGCATAAGGCTGAGTAGATTTGATCGGTTGTTGGGTTTCCGGGGGAGATAAAGCTGTGTATCGTCTGCATAGCAGTGGAAGGAAATGCCGTGCCGTTAAATGACTTGGCCTAGGGGGAGTATATACAGAGAGAAGAGAATGGGGCCTAGGATGGAGCAAAGGCTAGCTGGGGAAGAGAAAGAGTTGCCTATGTTAGTAGAGAAACTCCTATCTTTGAGGTAAGAAACTAACCAGCTCAGGGCAGTGCCATCAATACCAACCCCGTACCGGAGACGGTCAATTAGGATGGTGTGGTTCACTGTATCAAACGCTGCGCTGAGGATACCACCCACTTTAGTGTTATCGGTTGGCAAGGAGATTGTGGGCCAAAAGCTGTACTCCATCACTTTCCTTTTTAGCAAAGCAATTAAGGTAAAATTGGTTACACTACAACTTGAGTGCTGGGAATATATATGCTGAGAAGACTAATGAAGGGACCCGACCCGAAACGTTCCCTATCCATGTTCTCCAGTGATGCTGCCTGTCTGCTAAGTTACTCCAGCACTTAGTAAATCAGCATCTGCAGTGCCATGTTTCTCGAGACTAATGAGCATGTTGCCAGACATGAAAAGGTTTTGTAGTGGCCCAAATTATTTTCTCAGCAGAGGCCAGTAATTTTATTGCACTGAATTATAACCATCAATTAATTGCTTTTCACGTATAATTAATGCAATTACATTAATTACTTAAACTAGCCAGAGATATTAACTTTTTTGGTCTACTTTAGCCTGGTAAGTTCCTGCACTGACCTCTGTCAGACATGAACCCACACAACTATCCTTTAAAATAAGATGCACTTGAAGACCTTCCTACCAACAATTCCCATACTATGCAATATGTGATCTATGTAATGTACTACACTACGTAATGTCCGTATCAATAATGACATTATCTGATCTACAAGGGAATGCTGCCAATAGATCTGATGGGCATCAGAAACACTGGGGTGAGGGTATGGGCAATGGGAAAATGAGTCTCTGCAATGGAACTAATGGAAATCACCCTCCCTTGTATTTCTTTCTTATGATTTAAGAATGGGAACGACTCGGCCTCCAACTACTTTGCCATTTAATAAAATGACAGATCTGATTGCAGCCACAAATCTGGATTTCTAGCTATCCTGGTTTTGCTTATCGAATATTTATCATAGAAAATATTCAAAGGCAGTGCTTCCACAGCCATTTGACGGAGACGTCCAATGATTCGTGACTTTCAGAGAGAATTTTTGTCTCATTTGTTTGAAATGGGAGACCCATTCATTTTTAAACACAAGCTGCTGGTTTTGGATTCTACACAGGAGGAAACATCCTCTCCATATGCAGATTGTTGAGAACCCTTTGGGATATTTTGCTTTTGATCAACTCCCTGTTCATTCATCTAAACTCCAGCAAATGGCGTTAACTTGTCCAACCTTTCCGCCACAAAATAACCTACCCATTCAGGTATTAGTCGAGAGAGCCTCCTTTGAACTGCTTCCAGCACATTAACATCCTTTCTTAAATAATGAGACCAATGCACAGACACTTTGCCAGGATTTTGCCAGGAGTTGGGCGATTGAGCTGAAGGGAGAGGTTGGGTATGCTAGGAATTTACTCCTTGGAACACAGGAGGATAAAAGGTTGTCTTATAGAGTATATAAAATCATGAGAAAATAGATAAGGTGAATGCATAGTCTTTTGCGTAGGGTGGGGGAATTGAAAACCAGAGGACATAGGTTTAGGGTGAGAGGGGCAAGAATTAATAGGAACCTGCGAGACAGTTTTTTCACTGAGGGTGGTGGATGTATGAAACTAACTACCAGAGAAGGTATTGAGGCAGGTACTATAATAGCATGTAAAAGACATGCGGACAGGTACATCAATCGGAAAGGTTTAGATGGATATCGGTGAAATGCGGGCCTATGGGACAAGCTTAGATGGGGCACTTTAGTCGGCATGGGCGAGTTTGACTGAAGTGGTCTGCTCCTGCACAAATCTATTTACTAACCTTTATTGAATGATCACTAGCACACCAAATCCCTCTTCATCTGAAGTTCTGCAATCAATGGCTTTACCTATTCAAGCTCTGCTCTGCAATTGGCAATAGGTATTAGCTTTACCTATTCAAGGTCTGCTATGCAGTCAGTAATATATAATAAGGTACTTAAATTTCATGGACAGATTTATATTTTTCCACATCATTTATTTAATCTATTTGTGTTCAGTTGTAGTTGTTTGCACAACCAGAGTTCATACCCATTTCGGTATCGTGAGCAAAACTAGCTCAATATCATGTTCAATATCATCTTTAAATTGCAATAAGCTGAAACTCCAGCACCCCATTCCTATGTCGTTACATTCTGCCAACTAGAAAACTCATTTATGCCAATTCTCTATTACCTGCTAACATAATTTTGTATCTGCATCAGAATGTTGCTGCTGCCTGCTCCCTCTGTCTCTGTCCCAATCCCTTCTTACTTGTTCCCATTCTTTGCACACCATTGTGTGCTCTCCCTCACACCTTCACTTCCAATGCCTAATTGCTCTTTCACTGAGACCCAACCCAGTGAAGACTCTACCACAATGACTGTTTTACGGCAGCAGTGGTAGAGTTGCTGCCTTCCAGCTCCAGAGACCCTGGTGCTGTCTGTACGTTCTCCCCGTGAACATGTAGTTTTCCCCAGGTGCTCCGGTTTCCTCCCACACTCCAAAGACGTACAGGTTGTAGGTTAAATGGCTACGGTAAAGATTGTCTATTGTCTATTGTAAATTGTCCTTAGTGTGTAAGATAGTGCTTGTGTATGGGGTAATTGCTGGTCAACGCAGTCTCGGTGGATGAAGGGCCTGTATCACTAAACTAAACTCCCCAGATGTGTCAGCAACCCTGAAGTAGGAGCACGAAAGTCCACAACTTAGTTGCATTGAGCCAAAGTGCACTGTTTGTACCAATTCCAAAGAACATTTCAGCACAGTTACTACCGTTGAACAAAAGAGCAGATATTTAAAATGTTGTAATTCAGCACCTGTTTGTGCAAAATGTTTTCTGGAGGTGCATAGGTATAATGCGATAATTGAATGAATAAATCAATTGCAGAACTGTATCTAGATTTTAACAACAAATTGTGTGTGGGTCATTTTAAGTTTATATTTAACATGTTTGCTTGCAACATTTTATGATCTTTGATTTTCACTAATATAGCTTTTTTTCAGGCAGCATTGTGTGCAGTGCATGTAATTAGGAAAGTGCCGGAACTCATGGAAATGTTTCTACCAGCTACAAAAAATCTGCTGAATGAAAAAAATCATGGTAATATTTTCCACTTTGATCAAATCTCATTATAAGCTAATTAGAAATATTGCTTGAGCTAATTAGAAATAATGCAGCTTTATTTAGTAAGTTGGTGCAAATGAAATGCATATAGAACTTTGATGTTTCCTCTCAATGTACACAAATAAAGCAATTGCATATTAACGTTTATATTGTGTTAATTCAATTAATCACTTGCTAATGAAAACATGGAGTTTTCAAATGCATGCAAGGACAAAGTATGGCCCCAAGTGGCAGTGGGGCTTTGGGTCATTTCTGGCCTTGCATGCTCGGGCCTTGTTAGTTAGTCATAGAGTTGTACAGTACCAAAGCGGGCCCTTCAATTCATGCTTACCCTGATGCCTAACTACACAAATCCCATTTTCCTGCAATAGGACTGTATCTCTCTCTTTTCCAATCGAAGTATCTGCCCAAATGTATTTTTAAATGTTATAATTTTATCTGCTTTTACAACTTCCTCTGGCAGCCCATTCTTCACAGCCACCATGTTCTGTTTGGTAAAAATTGTGCTCTTCCCTGAAAGTGTATGTTGTTTTCCTTCCATGCTGATCTTTCCTATGCCACTCTTAATGATGTATATTAACCCCAACTATGTTGTTTTGACACCCATTACTTTGAACTTCAGGGGTGCAGTTAATGCTTTGATCTAAGCAGCAAAAAAAGAGGGCGTTATCAGGATACTTTTGATCTGACAATAACCCCTTTCATCAATAGGAAGCATTGCAACTAATCCCATTCTAGACTTTTAAAATGCATTTTAGTTTCTTCTACAAATTTATTATTTGCAACCATGTGGCAAATTTTGGATTGACTGATTGCTGTAAATTCCACTGTTACTCACCTGTAAATTCCACTATCCCTCTACCCTACTGTATGAAAGTTGACTTTAAAACCATCAAGCAATCACTGAAAATGTGGGTCTTTTGTTAATAAGGAATTTTAAAGTATTGATTTTGATAGTTGGGTGGTCTAGGTAGGTGATACATTTGTGATTCTGTTGAATGTAACTTTGAATCTGAAACTTTCACTTGTAGAATTCATTTTAGGTCCATAGAGGAAACATGTTTCTACCTTGGCACTTAAAAAGCCTTAATGGCTCATGAATCTAAGGTTACCGTGTGAATGGCATTAAAAATATAAATTTGGGGGTAAAATATAGGGGATTTAGTTATGGCTCGAACAGGGCAACAAGACGATTTTGTAGACTTGGTACATGAAAGAGAATGTCTTCCCTTGAATACATACAATACTATACATTGGTATTAAAATGATTTGGATGAGTAAACTGAACTGTATGAAAAATGCAGCACAGAAGGCGCAGTGACGCAGTCATACAGTGTGGAAACAGGCACTTCAGCCCAACTTGCCCGTGCCATCCAACATGCCCCATCTACACTAGTCCCACCTGCCTGCATTTGACCCACATCATTCTAAACCTATCCTATCGATGTAACCTTCCAAATGTTTCTTAAACATTATGATAGATAGTACCTGCCGCAGCCACCTCCTCTGGCAGCTTGTTCCATATACTTACCACTCCTTGTGTGAAAAAAAAGGTGCCCCTCGAGCTCCTATTAAATTCCCTCCCACCTTAAAGTTATGTCGAGTCTGAAGAAGGGTTTCGGCCAGAAACCTCACCTATTTCCTTCGCTCCATAGATGCTGCTGCACCCGCTGAGTTTCTCCAGCATTTTTGTGTACCTTTAAAGTTATGTCCGCTGGTTCTTGATTCCCCTCTGCAGTACCCTATCTATTCCTCTCATAATCTTATATCTATATCATCCTCCATCCTCCTGTGTTCCAAGGAACAAGGTCCTAGCTCGCCCTCTCGCTATAGCTCAGACCCTCAATCCTGGCACCATCCTTGTTAATCTTCTTTGCACTCTTTTCCAGCTTAACAACATATTTCCTGTAACAGGATGATCAAAACTGAACACAATGCTCCAAACATACTCTGACTAATGAAGGCCAATGTGCCGAAAGACTTCTTGACCACCTTATCTACCTGTGACGCCGCTTTCAAGGAATTATGTACCTACACTCCTAGATCCTTTTCATCTACAACACTCCCCCATACACTGTGTAGCCCTACCCAAGTTCGATCCTGACCTCTGGTGCCTTCTATTTGGAGTCTGCACATTTCCCTCTGTGATTGCGTGGATTTGTGCAGGTTGCTCTAGTTTCCTCATGCATCCCATAAATATGTGGGTTTGTACATGAATTGGCCTGTAAAATGCCTCCTGTGTGAAAGGAGTGGATGTGAAAGTGGGATAGCATAGCACTAGTGTTCAGCTTGGACTCGGGCTGAAGGGCCTGTTTCCATGCTGTATCTCAAATTCTAAACTAACCTAAAACTGTACTGCAATTATATTTAAAACAGAAAAAAATATTTATTTTGTCTTGTGCTATAATCTTTATTCTTCCCTACCCTAGGTGTACTTCACACATCCGTTGTTCTTCTTACTGAGATGTGTGAACGAAGTCCTGATATGTTAGCACACTTCAGGAAAGTAAGTAACCAAACTTCAATGTTCCGTGTTCTAATGGCAATTTTTAATATGGTTACACACTCCAGCAGTTGCGATTAAAGATTAGGCTAAAGTTATATTCACAAACAATTATCCTATATAGTGTTGTACAAGCTTGAACTCAAAAATTCTCTTGTAGATGAATTTGTGCATGAATTAGTTGAATACAATAAATTACACCTGTAAAATATACAGATTTTTATTAGTTTGTATGCTGTTTATAGTTGTTAAAATAAATTAAATTTTAAGTTTGCACATAATGTGATTCCCTCCCAGATTGTTGTCACACACTTTGTTTTAAGATTATGTGCTTGTTGTTTAATTTATTTTGGGTGTTGCAGCTCTTTCAGTATAGTTATTCTCCCCATTTTCTTGTACCGCTATAATATAATATCCCAACTTTTATACTCAATACTCCAACAAAAGCAACTTAAGACAATCGTGAAGAAAATAGTCCACATCTTTAGCAACCCATCTACTAGTAACATTAATCTCCACACTATGACTGCAGAGTGCACCATTTACTCTGTAGACTAATCTAGTAGACTCCCCTAAACAAACAAGCTTTTCTATTGAAAGGGAAGGGCAGCGCTTCCACCTGCATATTCCTCAAGGTGTACGGCATCCTGACTGACTTCATTCTTGCTGTGTCTAAATCCTACAATTTCCTACAAAGCACTGTGGAGAACCTTCACAAGAAGTTCAGCAGTTGAAAAGGTGGCTCCTTGCCATCACAAAGGCTGACTTATGCATAGGCAATAGTTGTTTCTAATGCCCTCCTGTTTAAAAATAACTAAATATCCCCTGAATCAGAAAATGACTCATTTAAATTTCCTCAACTTCTTGTGTAAGAAGGAGCTGCAGACGCTGGTTTAAACCAAAGATAGACACAAAAAGCTGGAGTAACTCAGAGGGACAGGCAGCATCTCTGGAAAGAAGGAATGGGTGACGTTTCAGGTCCAGACCCTTCAGACTGGTTAGGGATAAGGGGAACTAGAGATTTAAGGGCCTGTCCCACTGCGGGGACCTAATTGACGAGTTTAGAAGAGTTTGCCCTCGACTCGTACTCGCAGCATGGTCGACACGAGGTCCTAAGAGGTCTTTGTAACTCTCCTTCATGCTCGAGAGTAGTCCCCGCGTACTCGAGGCCTCAGTAAGGTTTTTTGTTTTTTTTAGCATGCTGAAAAATGCCCGCAAGTAAAAAAAGGTCGCCATGGAAAATATCCTCGTAGGTTTAGTTGAAGTAGGTCGTAGTAGGTCGGCATGTTATTCGTAGGTAATCGAGGGTAGTCGAAGGTAATCAAAGATAGTCGAAGGTAGTCGTAGATAGTCTTCAACATAGTCGAAGGAGGTCTTCTATATAGTCGAAGGAGGTCTTCAACATGACACTTTTTCATACTCTGCTAAACTCTTCTACACTCTCACATTAGGTCCCCGCGATGGGACAGACCCTTTAGACGGTGATGTGGAGAGATAAAAACAATGAATGAAAGATATGCAAAAAAGTAACGACTATAAAGGAAACGGGCCATTGTTAGCTGTTTGAACAGTGAATATGAGAAGCTAGTGTGACTTGGGTGTGGGAGGGATATAGATATATATCTATCCTAATCCTCCAAAATTTCCACCACCTCCAACGGAATCCCACCACTAGCCATATTTTTCACATCTCCACCTATTTCGCCTTCCGTTCCCTCCACAACTCCCCGGTTAGCTTGCACCTTCCCCTGCAACTGCAGAAGATACAACAGCTGTCGCTATACCTCCTCCCTCGACTGTGTCCAGGGACCTGGACAGTCCTTTCAGGTTGGGCAGAGGTTCACTTGCACCTCCCCCAACCTCATCTACTGTTTCCTTTCAAGATGGGGACTCTTATACATCGGCGAGACCGAACGTAGACTGGGCGATCGTTTCGCGGAACACCTTCGGTCAGCGCGCCTGAACCTACCTGATCTCCCAGTTGCTGGACACTTTACTTCTCCTTCCCATTCCTACACTGACCTTTCTGTCCAAAGTCTCCTCCATTGTCAGAGTGAGGCTAAACGCAAATTGGAGGAACAGCATCTCATATTTCGCTTGGGCAGCTTCCAGCCCAGTGGGTGAATATTGATTTCTCTCACTTCAGGTAGCCCCGGCATTCCCCCTCTCTCGATCCCTCCCCCACCCAAGTTGCACTAGCTTCTCATTTTCACCCAACAAACAGCTAACAATGGGTTTCCTTTATCATCGTTACTTTTTTGCTGTCTATATCTCTGTTCCCTTATCCATAACCAGTATGAAGAAGGGTCTAGACCCGAAATGTCACCCATTCCTTCTCTCAAGAGATGCTGTGTTCACTGAGTTACTCCAGCTTTTTGCATCTATCCTCAACTACTTATCAGGATGTAGCAAGTTTATTGCCTGTTCCATGCAGCTTTTCCTTTAAAAAATAGTTGTGATTCCCTAATTTAAGGAATTAAGTTAAATTAAGTCAGAGGGGGCCCAAAAGAGGTTCATTTGCTAATCCCTGGAATGAGAGTTTTGTCATGGCAAGAATGACTTACAAAAAGATCTGTAATCTTTGTGGAGTTTGAAACAAAGACTGCTGAATATGTAGAAAGAAAATTGACTCTTTTAATCATTATGGAATACTGGATGGGTGCTTGGAGAAATGTGGAGAAATGCGGGCCAGTGTAGAGGAATATGGACCTAACGCGGACAAATGGGATTAGTGTAGATTGCATGGAGGAGGTGGACTGGATTTTATGCAAGATCCTTAGGTGGCATGACAGAGTACATGTTGAAATGCTGCCACTAGTGGGGGTGTCTGAATGATGGGGCTTAGTTATATTGAGACAGTCATTTAAAATAGAAATACATGGGAATTTCCTCTCACAAAGTGGGACATCACCAATTTTTTTTCACTACAGAGGGTTGTGGAGGCTTAATCATTGGTGTTTAAAGAGGGAGATCATTGTTTTAAATGATCTGGGAATTGCAGGCTCTATGGAGCTAACACATAATTGGGATGTGGGGCAAATCAGCCATAATCGGATTGGCAGGACAGACTTCAGGTGCCAGGGAACCCACTGGTGTTCCTTCTTGTATTCCTTCATATTAATGAAAGTCGATGCATAATCCTTGCATTCTTTTAAGGAATTTGAAATACAGCTTCATCTGGGTGGGGAATGTATTTATGTGAAGGTTTGGTTTTTGCTTCCTTTTTGCAAACACTTCGATCCTCACAACAAAAACGCACTGCTACTTGTCAGAATTGATTCTCTTTCAACATGTTTCCCAATATTCTCACAAGTGTTTTCTTTTATTATTCATCTCTTATTGCAAATCCTACATGATTCTAGAATGAAAAGGTAAGAATCCATTCTGAATATGAAAACTACCCACTGCATGATTGGAAAAAAAAATGTTTTTTTTGTTCAGGGTCAGTATACTTAATGTGAATCACCTTGTTAAATATTTAAAATGTACAAATAAAATTGTAACAATGTGCTTATTCGAAGCTGATGTAGTAAAAATGATTTATTACACAAATCAAAACACATACAGTGAAATATACATTGCAATTCCTTATAGAAACAAGGAACTGCAGATGCTGCTTTAGGGAAAAAAAACAAAGTGCTGGAGTAACTCAGCGGGTCAGGGAGCACCTCGGGAACATGGATAGGTGACATTTCAGGTCGGGCTGATCTTTCTTCAGACTGATTGTGGGGAGTATGGGGGCCGGAGCACTGGATGAGAGGTGGGGGGCAAGACAAAGTCTAGCAAATAATAGGTGGGTATAGGTGGGGGGGGAGGGTGGGAGGGAGAGGTTGATAGGCAGATGGTTGTACAAAAGCCAGAAATGAGAAGACAGAAGCTGAGAGAAAAGCATTAAACAGTTGTGCATTGTGAAGCTGGAGGAAGGGATGTAGTTGGAAGTGGGGGTGAAATATGGCACGGAAAGAATGTGGATGGGGAAGAAGCTGGAGGGAGGGGTTGTAGTTACCCAACATTGCAGAATTAATTGTTCATACCATTTGGTTGTAAGCTACCAAAACGGGATATGAGGTGCCGTCCAATTTGCATGCGGCCTCACTCTGGCAATGGAGGGGGCACAGGACAGAAAGCTCAATATGGGAACGGGAAGAGGAGTTAAAATGGTTAGAAGGCCTTGGCAGACTAAGCACAAGTGTTCATTGAAGCGGTCGCTGAGTCTATGCTTGATCTCACTGATCAGGCCACATCGGGAACACCGGATGCAGTTGATGAGGTTAGAGGAGACACATGTGAACCTCTGCCTAGCATGTGTGTATTGCTAGAGTCTGTAGATGGAGGGAAGGGGTGAGGTATATGGACAGATGTTACATCATCTGCGGTTCAGGCAAAGTTGCAGGATGTCCTGTAATTCTGCTCTCGCTCCCCCAGCCCCCCCCCCCCCCCCCCCCAGAAAGAACAAGATGGAGTTCATCTGTTTCCCTCCTTTCACCCCTCAAGCCTCTGCAATGAACGCATCATCATCTGACATTTTTGTCACCTCCAATGTGATCCCACCACTAATCACAACTTCCCATCCCCAGTCTATTCCTATTTCCACAGGGACTGCTCCCTCCACAACTCCTTGGTTCACTCTTCCTTTCCACTCAACCCACCTTCCCAGGTACCTCTACCCAGGTACTTTCCCCTGCGACTGCAGGAAATCTAACACCTGTCCCTATACCTCTTCCCTTGCCTCCGTTCAGACACCCCAGCAATCATGTGCTCCTCCTCAAACCTCATCCACAGCAGCTGATGTTCCTGATGTGGCCCTCTGTACATCGGCGAGACCAGGAGTAAACTCTGTGATTGTGTCACCGAATACTACTGCTCAGTCTACCAAGGCCTACTAGATCTCCCGGTTGCTAACCATTTTAAACTCCCTTGCCATTCCACAATGACCTTTCTATCGTGGTCCACCTCCATTGCCAGAGTGAGGATATTTGCTAATTGAGGAACAGCACCTCATATTTTGCTCAATAGTTTACAAGTCCCCCCCCCCCCCACCGCCGCACCCACCACCGCCCCACCTGGACTGCACCTATTTCTTCCCTTCTGCCTACATTCCTTCCTCTAGCTTCTCAATTCGCAACACTTCAATCTTTTTCTCACACCTGTGCTTTGATCTCTGGCCTGCCTTTGTCCAACCATCTGACGATCAAAAAGGCTATTGCTAAGGAGAAGGCATTTGGGAAGCAGAAAGGTCTGAAGGTACATAAGTCACCTGGACCGGATGGACTGCACACCAGGTTTCTGAAAGAGGTGGCTTTAGTGATTGTGGAGGCATAGGTTGTGCTCTTTTGAGAATCACTAGAGTTGGGGGTGATTTCATACGATTGGAGAATTGCAAATATTATTCTGCTGTACAAGAAGTGAGCAAAGCAGGTGTGTAAACTATATGCCAGTTAGCCTGATTTTTGCAGGTTTTAGATTTTAAAGTCCATTATAAAGGATGAGATTTCTGAGTACTTAGAAGCACATGATAAAATAGACCGAAGTCAGCCTTGTTTTGTGAAAGGGAGATCGTGACGAATGAACCTGTAGGAATTCTTTGAGGCAGTAAATAGCAGTATAGACAAAGGAGACTCAGTGGATGTGGTTTATCTGGATCTTCAGAAGGCCTTTGATAAGGTGCCACAGGTGAGGCTGCTAAAGAAGATGAGAGCCCATGGTATCAGAGGGAAGATACTAACATTGATAGCAGTATGGCAAAGAGTGGCAATAAAGGGGGATTTTTCTGGTTGGCTGCCAATAACTAGCGGGCTCGTTGCTGGGGCCGCTAATCTTCACTATGTATATCAATCATTTGGATGAGGGAATTGAAGGCTTGGTGGCCAAGTTTGCAGATGACACAAAGATAGGTGGAGGAGCGGGTAGTGTAGAGAAAACACTCTGCAGAAGGACTTGGACAGGTTGGGGGAGTGGGCGTAGAAACAGCGTAGTAAAGTGTGGAGTCATGCATTTTGGCAGTAGGAATAAAGGCATGGACTATTATCAAAATGGGGTGACAATTCAGAAATTGGAGGTGCAAAGGGAGTGCTAGCGCAGGATTCCCAAAATGGTAATTTATAAGTTGAATCAGGAGTAAGGAAGGCAAATGCAATGCTAGCATTTATTTCGAGAGGGCTCGAATACAAAACAGTGATACTGTGCTCTCCATAATGTTTGGGCCAAAGACCCATCATTTATTTATTTGCCTCTGTACTCCACAATTTGAGATTTGTATTAGAAAAAATCACATGTGGTCAAAGTGCACATTGTCAGATTTTAATAAAGGCCATTTTAATACAATTTATATACCCCCCCCCCCCCCCCATTTCAGGGCACCATAACGTTTGGGACATGTGGCTTCACAGGTGTTTAATTGCTCAGGTGTGTTTAATTGCCTCCTTAATGCAGGAATAAGGGAGCTCTCAGCACCTAGTCTTTCCTCCAGTCTTTCCATCACCTTTGGAAACTTTTATTGCTGTTTATCAACATGAGGACCACAGTTGAGCCAATGACAATCAAATAAGCCATTATGAGACTGAGAAAAAATAATGAAACTGTTAGAGACATTAACCAAACCTTAGTCTTACCAAAATCAACTGTTTGGAACATCATTAAGAAGAAAGAGAGCACTGGTGAGCTTACTAATCGCAAATGGACTGACAGGCCAAGGAAGATCTCCACAGCTGATGACAGAAGAATTCTCTCTAACATAAAGAAAAAAAATCCAAACACCTGTTCGACAAATCAGAAACAATCTTCAGGAGTCGGGTGTGGATTTGTCAATGACCACTGTCCGCAGAAGACTTTATGAACAGAAAGACTGCAAGATGCAAACCACTGGTTAGCCGCAAAAATAGGATGGCCGGGTTACAGTTTGCCAAGATGTACTTAAAACAGCAACCACCGTTGTGGAGAAAGGTCTTGTGGACAGATGTGACGAAGATTAACATATCAGAGTGATGGCAAGAGCAAAGTATGGAGGCGAGAAGGAACTGCCCAAGATCAAAAGCATACCACCTCATCTGTGAAACACGGTGGTGGGGGTGTTATGGCCTGGGCATGTATGGCTGCTGAAGGTACTGGCTCACTTATCTTCATTGATGATACAACTGCTGATGGTAGTAGCATAATGAATTCTGAAGAGTATAGGCACATCCTATCTGCTCAAGTTCAAACAAATGCCTCAAAACTCATTGGCCGGCAGTTCATTTTACAGCAAGACTATGATCCCAAACATACTGCTAAAGCAACAACGGAGTTTTTCAAAGCTAAAAAATGGTCAATTCTTGACTGGCCAAGTCAATCACCCGATCTGAACCCAATTGAGCGTGCCTTTTATATGCTGAAGAGAGAACTGAAGGGGACTAGCCCCCAAAACAAGCATAAGCTAATGATGGCTGCAATACAGGCCTGGCAGAGCATCACCAGAGAAGACACCCAGCAACTGGTGATGTCCATGAATCGCAGACTTCAAGCAGTCATTGCATGCAAAGGATATGCAACAAAATACTAAACATGACTACTTTCATTTACATGACATCGCTGTGTCCCAAACACTATGGTGCCCTGAAATGGGGGGGGGGGGGGGGGGGGGGGGGGGACTATGTATAAACACAGCTGTAATTTCTACATGGTGAAATCAAAATGTATAAAAATGGCCTTTATTAAAATCTGCCAATGTGCACTTTAACCACATGTGATCTTTTCTATTACAAATCTCAAATTGTGGAGTACAGAGGCAAATAAATAAATGATGGGTCTTTGTCCCAAACATGGAGGGCACTGTATAATGTTGAGGCTTTATATGGTACTGATCAGACCACATTTGGACTATTGCCAGCAGTTTTGGGCTCCGCATCTGAGGAAGCACGTGCTGGCATTGAGAGGGCCCAGAGGAGGTTTAGAGAATGATTCCAGGAATTATCTGGTTAACATATAATGATTAATTGATGGCACTGGGCCTCTACTTGTTGGAGTTTGAAGGATGAGGGGGAGGACCTCATTGAAACTTACTGAATAGGGAAAGGCCTGGATAGAGTGAATGTTGAGAGGATTCTTCCCACTAGTGACAACGTTTAGAACCAGAGGCCATACTCAGAATAAAATTACTCTCCTTTAGAAAGGAGATGAGGAGGAATTACTGTAGTTGGAGGGTGATGAATCTGTGATATTCATTACAACAGATGTCTATGGAGCCCAAGTTGATGGATATTTTTAAGGCGGAGATTGACAGTTTCTTAACTTGTAAGGGTGTCATCAGTTATGGGAAGAATGCAGGAGATTGGGGTTGACAGGGAAAGATAGATCAGCCATTATTGAATGGCAGAGTCGACTTGATGTGCCAAATGAGTTACTCCGGCAATTTGTGTCTTACTTTCTGTGCAATTACCTATGGAGCTTAATTTTAATGTTTATGTCGACATGGATCTATCAGTCACACAGCACTTAAACAGTCCCTTTGACCCAACTTGTCCATTGCTGACCAAGAAGTCCTATCTTAGCTGGTCCCACACCCCAATTTTGTGTTGGATCCAGAATTTATTTGGCCTGTGTCGCTCTGGACCTTTTGTATCCATGTGTCTGTCATAGAGAGTCATTCTGCGTGGAAACAGACCATTCGGCCCAACTTACCCATACTGACCAACATGCCCCATCTACACTAGTCCCATCTTCCTGCATTTGGCGCATATCCCTCTAAACCTATTCTATCCATGTGCCTGTCTAAATGTTTCTTAAACATTGCGCAAGTACCTGACTCAACTACCTCCTCAGTGTTGAAAAAGATGCACCTCGGGATTATTTTACATCTTTTCCCTCTCCCCATAAAACATGTTGTCTAGTTCTAGATTCCACTACCTGGGGAAATAAGTCTTCATCCCATCTATTCCACTCATCATTTTATACACCTCTTTAAGGTTACCTCCAGTGCCCAATGAATACAATTCTAGCCTGTTCAGTTTCTCCCTATAGCTCATGCCCTCACGTCTGGGCAACATCTTTGAATTCTGTCCTGCATTCTTTCCAGCTTAATGGTATGTTTCATATGGCAGGGTGACCAAAACTAAACTACAGTTCTCCAAATGTGGCCTCAATTAACGTCCCAACTTCTATACTAATTTCCTGGGCTGATGAAGGGCAACATGCTGTGTACTACCTTCACCACCCTATCTACCCACAAAGCCACTTTAAGGAACAATGTGTAAATATACACCCAGATCCCTTTGCTCTACAACACTCCCCATGGCACTGTCACAGTGAAGGTCCTGACCTGGTTTGACGGCCCAAAATACTACACCTTGCACTTATCTGAATTAAAGACATATAATGTGGAAGTAGGCCCATTGGCCCAACTTGCCCACACCAATTAATATGTGCATCTACATTAGTCCTATCTGCATGCGTTTGGCTAATATCCCTCTAAACCTATCCTATTCTGTATCTGTCTGAATGTTTCTCAAATGTTGTGATAGTACCTGCCTCATCTACGTCCTCTGGCAACTTGTTCCATATATCCACCACACTGTAAAAAAAAAAGTTTCCCCTCAGGTTCTCATTAAATCCCCTCCTCAACTTAAAGCTATGTCCTCTAGTTCTCGATTCCCCTACTCTGGGCAGAGACTCTGTGCTTACCCATCTATTTCTCTCATGATTTTGTATAATTCTATGAAATCACCCCTTATCCTCCTGCGCTCCAAGGAATAGAGTCCGTCTGCTCAAATGCTCCCTGTAGCTCAAGCCCTCGAGTCCTGGCAGCATCCTCGTAAATATTCTCTGCACCCTTTCCAGCTTGACAACATCTTTCCGATAACATGGTGTCTAAAACTAAACACAACGCTCTAAATGTAGACTTGCCAGCATCTTATATAAAATTATCCCCCAACTTCTATACTCAATACTCTGACTGATGAAGGCCAAAGTGCCATAAACCCTTTTGACCAGCCTACAGTATCTACCTGCGACGCCAATTTCTGGCTGGGATTTACAAGTCGTTAGTCCGTGAGGTACTTTATCTTGCACTAAATGTTTGTATCCTTTATCTACACCGTGTGGATAATGTGATGGTAACCTTCTGTAGTCTCTGACTGGAAAGCATGCAAACAAAAGCTTTTCACTGTACCTCGGTATTTAGGACAACAATAAACTAGACTTAAACTAAGATAGATTAGCCATCAAGATCCTGCTGTAATTCTTGATAACAATATTCACTTTCCACGATACCACCTATTTTAGTGTCACCTGCAAACAAATTAATAAATCCTTGATCATACATTCTTATCTATTCCATTGATATCAATGTGGTACCAATCACTGAAGAATACCACAATCACAGGACTAATTACAACCGCATTCTGTATCCAATTAGCTAGCTTTCCCTGGATCCCGTGCAATCTAACCTTTCTGGGCAGACTAGTATGCGGGACCTTATCAAAGGTGCTGAGGTCTATATAGACTAGGTGTGTGACTATGCCCTCCTTGGTTACCTGTAAACTCGATCATAATCTCCCATGCACAAAACCATGCTGACTATTCAACATCAACCCTAGTCTTTCCAAATGCATGTATATCTTATCCCTCAAAATCCTCTACAGTTACTTTAGTACCACAGATTTTTGACTTGCTGGTCTCTTGTTTGCAGGTTTTCCCTTTGTAGCCCTTCTCAACCATTAGCCAACCTACACAGTCATTTGGCACCTCACCCTTTTCTAACTGTGATCCATGTGTCTCAGCCAACACTCTGGCAATTTCTACTTTAGATTTCCCCCAGTATCCTTGGGTATATCTCACCAGACTCAGCAGATGTATTTGCCTTCATACACCTTAATGTCCAGCATGTCTTCAACTGTAATACAAACTGTTCTCAAGACATTTCCGTTAACATTCCCAAGTTCCCTGGTCCATAGTAAAAACAGGATAAATATTAATTGCGGAACTGGTCAGGAACTGCGATTTATCCTGTCATCCATGGTTCCTTACTCCTACTTGTCTTGCCCTTCAATATAATAGGAGCAGGCATACCTTGAATTTGTTTACGAATGCTTTGAATTAATGTTTTTGGTTACAGTATTAATATTTGTGTTCTGAGATGTAACTTTTTATATTTTCAGTTGGTTCCTCAGCTTGTTCGAATCCTGAAAAATCTTATCATGTCTGGTTACTCACCAGAGCACGATGTCTCTGGCATTAGCGATCCGTTTCTTCAGGTCAGTCTTTGTTGTGCACCTTGAATCATTTGAGAAAATGTTTATTTTACTGACAGTGTTCAAGAATTTGATTCAAGGTAGATAATGTTTGGAAAAAAGTCTAAAAAAGTAAAAGGAAAGTGATAGGCTCAGGAAGAGAGACCAGCCAATAAAAGGAAAGGAAGGTGCAGAACAGTGAGAGATTTATTATCTTAAAGTCAAGAAGACTTGGTGAGTAGCTGTTTTAATGAGAGAGGCGTTTTTTTTTTTAAATCAGTGAGAAAGTTAAGAGCAAGAGCTGTTTGTGATTGGAACAAGGACTTTTTTCAAGTGAAGAACATTTGAAAAGCAGGCATTTGGCTCGGGCACAGCAGCAAATAGGAGGAACGGAAAGTTTAGCAGTGCAGCCGTGTTGGGGGAGAGGCTGTGTTGAGATGAACCTATGGATACCGTTGTAATGGGGGGGGGGGGGGGTCAACTCTCAAGCAGCCGGAAGTTGTTGTGATATGTTGGTACAAATGACATAGGTAGTCAAAGGGATGACATCCTACAAAGCGGATGTTATCCATTTGGGCGGTCTCGGTGGCGCAGCGGTGGAGTTGCTGCTTTACAGCGAATGCAGTGCTGGAGACCCGGGTTCGATCCCCGACTGCGGGAGTTTGTACGTTCTCCCCGTGACCTGCATGGGTTTTCTCCGAGATCTTTGGTTTCCTCCCACAGTCCAAAGAAATACAGGTTTGTAGGTTAATTGGCTTGGTAAATGTAAAAATTGTCCCTGGTGGGTGTAGGATAGTTCATGTGCAGGGATCGCTGGTCTGCGCAGACCCGGTGGGCCGAAGGGCCTGTTTCTGCGCTGTGTCTCTAAACTAAACTAAAAGTGAATATAGTGGGTTAGGCAGAAGATTAAAAAGTAGTTCCTGGGGATGGTAATCTCCAGATTGCTCCTGGTGCTACATTCTAGTGAGAATAAGAAGAGGATGATAGGACAGGTGAATATTGGTGCAGGAGTCAGACACTCAGATATTTAGCTCTTGGGACAGAGGTGACCTGTACAAGAGGGACGGGTTCCGTCTGTACTGGAGAGGGACCAATATTCTTCCATGGAGGATTGCTAGTGCTACACGGGAACGTTTGACATAGAGGCGGGGGTAATGGCAGCCAGTATAATCGGTCATAAATTAGAAAGATTAATGGGAAGGGAGAGGTTCGGACCAGTCTCAAAGGAAGGACAGGTAAGGAGTATTGTGCGGTTGAACTGGATTGGTGTTTGGGACTGTGATGTTGCAGCCAGAATGGAAACATGATTGCGAGAGGGACATGACTGGCATCTCAATCTTCCAGGGTGTTGATGTTTCAGACATGACCGAGAGGGAGGAAAAAGAGGTGGAGGAATTGCACCACTGTCATGGTGTCACAGCGGCACTCAGATGACATGAGGCGATATAGGTAAAACACTTTAATGGGATTGTACTATAGGCCCATCAATAGCAAGCGGGAGATTCCTGAAAGGTTGCCAAAGTAACAAGCTTATTTTGGTGATTTTAAATTTCTCAATATTGACTGGGACTTGTTCAGTGCTAAAGACTTGACGGGGCAGAATTTGTGGCATGTATCCGAGAGGGTTTATTGACACAGTATTTGTATAGTCCAACCGAAGGAGAGAACATACTGGAAATTGTTGGGAAATGAACCTGGCCAGGTATTTAATTAGATCATTTTGGGGATTATGATCACAACTTCATAAGTTGTAAGATTGTTTTGAATAGGGTGGACCTTGCGGAAAAGTACTAAATAGGAGTAGGACAGGAACTCGGGAGGGTAGCTTAATGACTTGCGTTATCAATTAGGAATTCTGAAGGGTATTCTGGGAGCAGTTGTTAATGGGTAAGTCCACATCTGATGTAGACGTTGAAAGTCCAGTTGAGTTCAGAACTGGCATGTTCCAGTGAGGGATAATGTTGGCAAATTAATGAAATCTTGGTTAACCATAGAGGTTGTAAATATGGTCAAAAAGAGAAATGAAGCACATGCAGTATTTAAGAGGGTGAAATCAGATGGGGCTTTTGAGGTATAGAAAGAAAACGGGGAAACAAAACAAGCAGGTGATTAGAAGGAGCAAAAGGGGACAGAAATTGGCTTTGACAAGTCGGATTAGAGAAAATCCCAAAGCTTTTTGTACCTACATTAAAAACAAGAGGGTAACCAGCAAAGTTGGGTAAAGGAGGGAATTACCACTTCTGCCTCGTACAGAAAGATGCAAGAGCCACAGGGTTGGAGTGGTGGGTGTCTTTAACTTCAACAAGATTGACTAGGACTTACTCGGTGTAAGAGGATTAGATGGGCAGAATTTGTTAGGTGTATCCAAGAAGGTTTCTGAAACAGTTTGTGGATAGTCTGACTCGAGGAGGGATCATAATGGAAACGAGCCTGGCCAGGGACTGTTGTTACGGTGTAAGAACGTCTTGGAGATGGTGATCACCACTCCATAGGTTTCAAGATTGTTTTGAATAGCGGCAGATATGTATGTTGGGGGAAGATACCCAATTGGGGAAAGAAACATTACAATGTCATTAAACATAGAAAATAGGTGCAGGAGTAGGCCATTCGCCCCTTCGAGCCAGCTGTGCTGATCATCCAAAACCAGTACCCCGTTCCTGTTTCTTCCCCTTTTCCCTTGATTCAGTTAGTCCAAAGAGCTAAATCTAACTCTCTTGACAATATCCAGTGAATTGGCCTCCACTGCCTTCTGTGGCAGAGAATTCCACAGATTCACAACTCTCTGGGTGAAAAAGTTTTTCCTCATCTCAGTCCTAAATGGCCTACCCCTTATTCTTAAACTGTGACCCCTGGTCCTGGACCCCCCCCCCCCCCCAACATTGGGAACATTTTTCCTGCATCCTGCACCAATCCTTTAAGAATTTTATATTTTTCCATAAGATACCATATCATCCTTCTAAATTCCAGTCAATCCATTTGTTCATCATATGTCAGTTCAGTCATCCCAGGAATTAACCTGGTAAACCTACGCTGCACTCCCACAGTAGCAAGAAAGTCCTTCCTCAAATTAGAAGACCAAAACTGCACGCAATACTCTAGGTGTATTCTAACCAGGGCCCCGTACAACTGCAGTAGGACCTCCTTGCTCCTATACTCAAATCCTATCGCAATGAAGGCCAACATGCCATTTGCTCTCTTCACTAGGCAGAAGGTAAGGAGGGTAGATTGGGTGCAGTTGTTATTGGGTAAGTCCACAGATGACATGGGAGTCAATCAAAGGATCAGCATGTCCAGTAAATAGGAGGGATAAGGACAGCAAAGTAAGAGAACCGTGGATGACCAAGGTGGTTGTAATCTTGGTCAGGAAGACAAAAAGGAAGCGCATGTCAGGTTTAAGGTGGCATCAGACAGGGCTTATGAGGAATATAATATGAGAAGGAAAGAACAAATGACAAATTAGGGCCAAAAGGGACCATGAAATGTCATTGAGTTGGATTAAGGAAAATCCCAAGGCTTTTTCAAAACAAGAGGATGACTATGGAGAAGATAGGACCACTTGATGATAAAGGAGGGAATCTATCCTTGGAGTCAAAGGATGTAGTCATAGGGTGATACAGTGTGGAAACAGGACCTTTGGCCCAACTTGCCCACACTGGCCAACTTTTCCTAGCGACACTAGTCTCATCTGCCTGCACTTGGCCCATATCCCTCCAAACCTGTCCTATTCATGTACCTGTCTAACTGCTTCTTAAACGTTGGGATAGTCCCAGCCTCAATGACCTCATCTGGCAGCTTGTTCCATACACCCACCACCCTTTGTGAAAAAGTTACCCGTCAGATTCCTGTTAAATCTTTTCCCCTTCACCTTGAACCTATGTCCTCTGTCCCTTGATTCCCCTACTTTGGGCAAGAGACTCCGTACATCTACTTGATCTATTCCTCTCATGATTTTATAAACCTCTATAAGATCACCCCTCATCCTCCTGCGCTCCATGGAATAGAGTCCCAGACTAGTCAACTTCTTCCTATAGCTCACACCCTCTAGTCCTGGCAACATCCTCGTAAATCTTTTCTGAACCCTTTCAAGCTTGACACTATCTTTCCTATAACATGGTTGCCAGAACTGAACACAATATTCTAAATGGGGTCTCACCAACGTCTTATACAACTTCAACATGATCTTCCAACTTCTATACTCACCCATGTAGGTATCGTGCATCTGTATTCACCAAGAAGGACTTGGAGGACAATGAGATAAATGTGGAGAATGCTAGGGCAGTTTGAGATCAAGAAGTAGGTGGTGCTGAGACTCTTGAAGATCGATTAAAGTGGGTAAATCCCCAGGGCCTGATGGGATCTATCCCAGGTAATCAAGTGGCAAGTGAGAAGATGATGGGGCCTTTGCGAAGATCTTTATTTCTTCTCTAGCCACAGGCAATGTCCTTGAGTACTGGAGAGTGGCCAGTGTTATACCTTTGTTTTAGAAAGGAAGTAGAGAATGCAGGGAACTGAATTATTTGAGATAGGATTTACTCCCATTTGGAAGAGAAAGGGTTTATACATGACAAGTCATACCTCACTAACTTGATTGAGTATTTTGAGGAGGTGATGGAGGTTGATGAAGATAAGATTGATGGTGGATGTCCCTCATTTAGGTGGATCCAGAAGATTAAGCTGTATGGGATTCATGATGACTTGGGCGTATGGATTCAGAACTGACTTATTCATAGAAGACAGATGGTTTGGTGGAAGGTAGATATTCTGGCTCGTGATCTATAACCAGTGGAGTTCCACAGTGATCTGTGCTGGGGACGTTTGTTTTTTGTGATGTATATAAATGACCTAGATGTAGGTGGGTTGGTGAGTAAGTTTGCTGATGACGCCAAAATTGGAAGAGTTGCAGACAGTGAGGAATGCTGTCAGAAGATACAGCAAGAATATAGAGCAGTTGCAGAAATGGGCGGACAAATGGCCGATGGAGTTTAACCTGAGCAAGTGTGAGGTGGTTAAGAAGGCGTATGGAATGCTTGCCTTCGTTGCTCAGGACATTGAATATAAGAGTCAGGAAGTCATGATGCAGCTGCATATTTGGTTAGGCCATATATTGGAATATTGTATGCAGTTCTGGTTGCCCCATTACAGGGAATATGTGGAGGCTTTACAAAGGAGGTTTACCAGAATGCTGTGGATTAGAGGGCTTTCACTACAGGGAGAGCTTGGTTAGACTTGGATTGTTTTCTATAGAACATTGGTGATTCAGGGGAGACGATAGAAATTTATAAAATTATGAGAGTTATAGATGGGGAAGCCAGAACTTTTGCCAGGGTGGAAATATCTAACACTGAAGGGCATAGTTATAAGGTGAGAGAGGGGAACTTTAATGCAGATGTGTAGGGCAAGATTTATTTTACTCAAAAGTGGTGGGAACCTGGAATACATTGCTGGGGGTGGTGGTGGAGGCAGATTACATAGTGCCAAATCTGATAATTAATGAGGGTAGAACAGTGGATATTGACTTCATTAATTTTAGTAAAGCATTTGATAAAGATGTACAGGACTAACAGTGATTTGATCCTTCATATGGAATCGGAACTGTCTTTCCAATAGAAGACAGAGGGTCAAGGTGGAATATTCTGGCTGGAGGTGTGTGACCAATGTAGTTCCACACTGATCTGTACCGGGATATCTGCTGTTTTTGATTACATGCAAATGACTTGGGAGTAATCGTAGATGAGTTGGTTAGTAAGCTTGTAGATGACTCCAAGATTGTAGGAGTCTCAGACTGTGAGGAAGGCTGTAGAAGTATACAGCAGGAGATAGATCAGCAAATGAAATCTATCAGCCTTTGATAATGTGCCCCACGTGAGGCAGCTAAGGAAGATGAGACCCCATGGTATGAAAGGGCAGATTTCAGGTTGGCTGGATGGCAGAAGGCAAAGAGTGGCAATAAAGGTTTTTTTTCCTGGTGGCTGCCAGTGACGTGCGGAGTTCCGCAGAGCTTGATGCTCTTCACTTTGTACATTAATGATTTGGACGAAGGGAGTGAAGGCTTTGTGGCCAAGTTTGCAGATGATACGAACGTAGGTGGAGGGGCAGGTAGTGTAGAGAAAGCAGGGACTCTGCAGAAGGACTTGGATAGGTTGGGAGAGTGGGCAGAGAAGTGGCAGATGGAATATATTGTAGCAGAGTGTGCATTTGGTAATAGGAATAAAGGCGTAGATTATTTTGGGGGAGAGAATCCAGAAATCGGAGGTGCAAAGGGACTTGGGAGTGCAGGATTCCCAAAGAATTAATCTGCAAGTTGAATCTGTAAATAAAGAAAGCAAACGCAATGTTAGCATTTATTTAGAGAGGGCTTGTATACAAAAACAGGTGTGTAATGCTGAGCCTCTATAAGGCGCTGGTCAGGCCACATTTGGAATATTGTGCGCAATTTTGGGCACCATATCTGAGGAAGAATGTGCTGGCTCTGGAGAGTCCAGAAGTGGTTTACTAAAATGATTCCAGGAATGAATAGGTTAACATATGATGAGTGTTTGATGGCACTGGGCCTGTACTCGCTGGAGTTTAGATGAATAAGGGGGGACCTAATTGAAACATACAGAATTATGAAAGGCTTGGATAGAATTGGTGTGAAGAGGATGTTTCCACCAGTGGGAGAGCCTAGGACTGATAGCCTCAGAATTAAAGGACGTTCTTTTAGGAAAGAGATGAGGAATTTCTTTAGGCAGAGGATGGTGAATCTGGAATTCTTCACCACAGAATGCTGTGGAGGCCAAATCAATGGATATTTTTAAGGCAGCGATCGATGGATTATTGATTAGTATGGGTGTCAGAGGTTGTGGGGAGAAGGCAGGAGAATGGGGTTGGGAGAGAGGGATAGATCAGCCATGATTGAATGGCGGAGTAGAGTTGATTGGCTGTATGGCCTATTTTTGCTCCTATCATCTATAACCATATGAAATGGGTGGAGAAATGGCTCCACAATTCCTCAAATGGCAACACAATTAGTCAGTGGTAAAAAGGCATATGGTGTGCTTACCTTCATTGGTAGGAGCATTGAGTATAGCAGTCGGGAAGTCATGCTGCAGCATTCAAGGACTCTGGTTAAGTTACCTTTGGAGTATTGTGTGTTGTTTTGGTCACTTCATTAAAGGGAGAATGTGAAGGCCTAGGAAAGGGTGCAGAGGAGGTTTACCAGATTGATGTCAGGATTAGGGTCTAAAAGAAATACAGGGAATACTGTATTTCTGGAGTACAGTTGCGGGGAGACCTGATAGAAGTATGTTAAATTATGAGCGACGTAGATAGAGTAGACAGTGAGGTTATTTTACCCTGAGAGACTGTTGGTTAAAGTTGAGACGGCTAAAGTTTAAATGAAATGTGCGTGGTAAGCTTTGTTTTACACAGATGGTGGTTAATACCTGGAACGCCGTTGCTGCCAGGGATGAATGTTGACACATTTATGATAGTAGCATTTAAGGGATAGGTATACGGATATGCAGGGAATGGAGGAATGTGGATTATGTGCAAGTAGATAAGAGTTGGATTTGGTGTCGTGTTCAACACGGCCATTATGGTTCCAAGAACTTGTTCCTGTACTGTTTCATGTTCCATTCATAAAGATGGATATTTGAAATGGAAACATAAAATGCTGGAAAGGCTTGGGTTAGGCAGTTTACGGGGAGTGAGAAATTAATTTAAGTTGCAGGTCAACAGTCTTTCAACCTAAAAGATAAACTGTTTTTCTGTCCACAGAAGGCACTGAACTGATTATGGAAATTCCTTTATGGTTTTCATGTTAAACATTCTAAAGACTTTAAATAAGTGACATGGGGATGGATAGCAGGAAATGTTCAATAAGTGCAACTGTTCTAAAGTTCTGGAATGGATTTGAAATTCCAAGTCCCTGGGTTTTCTGGTTTGGTCATGGAAACGGGTGTCTAGGACCTACTTGTCCATGCTGACCAAGCTGCCCCACCTAAGCTAGTCTCATTTGCCTGCATTTGGTCCATATCCTCAAGACCAGTGGTTTACAACCTCTTCAGGCCACAACCCCCTTGACTCCATAAACTCATCCCCAATACCTCCCCTACCGTACAAATAGCGGTTTGCACGACCCACTAAGATCAGTGGTAGTAACTCGTGTGCAGCACTATTAACATTTCTAATGACATAAAACGCTGGCTTCGTGCCAATTACAGGTATGAGTGCGCTAACAACACCGGTTAGACTATTATCACAATAATAATACATGAATTATTATATAAAATGCAAGTAATAATTTTTCAAAAGTGTCAAAATACTAGTTAGCGAAACAGTGCATGCTTTTAGAGAGAAGGTGTGTGGAGCGCCTGGTAGAGCAGGTCAAGTGCATACTGACATCGTTCTTGCCCAATGCCGTGCCCAGCTCCAGCACCACCTTGCCCCTTAATCCCACAGCCCCGCAGATGGCAGTACTGCCCACTTTGGGAACAACTGTTTGACCTTTCCTAACATGTACTTGTCCAAGTGTGTTTTAAATGCTATTACGGAACCTGCCTCAACTGCCTCCTCTGGCAGCTCGTTCCATATACTCAGCCCACAAATCCAGAATTTGTGGAAGTGCAACATGTATTACTGGACTGAGCTGAAGGAACAAGAACAAGCAGAGGGTTCTGGTGGAAGGGCATTATTCTGGCTGGTGGTTTATGAATCCTACAAAAAAAACTGATGTAGCAAAGTGTAACATTTTAGAGGAGTAGAATGTTCAGTTGAACGTCACTTTTTGAATATCATAAGTCAAATTTTACATTCTAAATATTTTTTGTGTAATTCTAGGTTCGAATATTACGGTTATTACGAATGTTAGGCAGAAATGATGATGACTCAAGTGAAGCTATGAATGACATTCTTGCACAGGTGAACTCTACAACAAAATTGCCAATGGTCTGAAGTTTATGTAAGAACTAGAAATTTCAAAATGTATTACTGCGACTCGTGTTTGTCTGGCCACATTCCCACATGTTATGAGTTGACAGAAATAATTTTGATTTTAACTGACCAATTCCATTATTTTTATGATTTTAATCTTTAAGATTGGAAAATGAGAAAACTGGTCTATGCTGCTTGCAGCTTATAGTGGCGCACATAATTTATGTAAATTTTATATTTCTAAATGAAACCTCAGTCTTTGCTGTTTCAATCCATCTACAATTGCATGCACTGATGAAATGAAATGGGTAATTTCTGTCAATAATTTGCATTTCTTTATTTTTGCCCCTTGGGTGTATTGTCAACTTGGGTTTCCTTCCCTCAATTTAATAGTTTATTGAACATTTGCCATCTTGTATTACGCAACAATTTTGTCAGTATTATAAATCTGAACTGCACAAGTAATGTTTAAAACTTGGATGTAATTCAGGATAAGCTTGATTATAAAAACCATGAATCCAAGAAAAAATTAAAGATGGAGTTGATGCAAATTTTTTTAATATATATATATATTATATAATTCTTCTGTGGAACTGACTATGTGAATAAATGTTCTAGGTTGTTTAAGGAAGAAAATGAAACATTTTTATATATTTTCATTTCTTAGGTTGCAACAAATACAGAAACCAGCAAAAATGTGGGTAATGCAATTTTATATGAAACCGTTTTGACAATTATGGACATCAAGTCAGAGAGTGGACTAAGGGTATGTAGCAATAAAGTTAGCTTTTTGAGTCACCGTCATTAAAGTCAAGTCCATGTAGTTCAAAATTAGTCTTGGGAATAAGAAAAATGTCACTAAATTGCCCAAGAGAACTTGAAATGTACAAAAAGGTGTTTTTTGTGATAATCATAGAGCATGGAAACGGGCCCTTCGGCCCAACTTGCCCATGCTAATCAAGAAGCCCCGTCTACACTAGTCCCACCTGCCTGCATTTGGCCCATATCCCTCTAAACCTTTCCTATCGATGTTCTGTCCAAATGTCTTTTAATTGCTGTTATAGTACCTGCCTCAACCACCTCCTCTGGCAGCTTATTCCATATATAACCATCAATCTCTCTGAAAAATTTGCCCCTTAGGTTCCAATTAAATCTTTGCCTTCTCATCTTAAACCAAAGTCTTCTGGTTCTTGATTCACTTACAGCCACAACCCTGCCTGCTACCGCGCTCACCCGTGAGGGTAATCCCGCTGACAGTATCCAAAAGGATCTACCCGTTTTGAATGGGAATGGCCACATGATCATCTGCACTCTGTCTACTCCCTTTCTTCGTGGTCACCCACCTAGTCTCTTCCTGTACTTTGGCGTAACCATCTCGCCGCGACTTCTCTAGGAAATTATCATTCTCCAGGTGATCCTGAGGCTGCAGCTCCAGTTCCCGAAAGCTGTACCCGGCACAATTCCCACCGGGTCACCTACAATTTCCCTGACTTTCCACATGCTGCAGGAGGAACATTGCATCATTCTGTCTGCCATCTCTACTGCACTAAGCCAAAAAACAAAAAGCACAAGAATTGCACACAGTAACAGACTGTACTTTTACCACTTGTCCCCCTCAGCTCAGACTCCTTGTCAAAGACTAACCCCTCCCTGCTGTGATGCATCTAGGTAGAAATTATTTGATTTCTTAAATTGGAGTCATTCCTCTTCCTGGTGTTGTCATATGATGAACCTATTGAGTGATCCACTGGCAGAGTTCTCCGGAACCATGTTGATTACTCGCTATCTGAGACAATATGTAACCAGAACAAGGAATGTTCGGATAACTATTGAGATGCTGAAATTGTGCACAGTCACCTGCCATTTTTCTTTGGCTAAGAGCAGGACAGATCATGCAACTGATCAGGCTATGTGTTTACATAGTTCATGGAAATTATGGTATACAAATTGATTGCTTTATAAAAAGGATATTTGACCTCATCAGATTAAGTTGAATGTGATTTCAGCTGCGGTGGCCTCTGATAAATTTTATACTTGATGATATGTTAGTTTGGACACTTAATTGCCCTCCTTTGAATATTGTGCCTATAAACTGTTTCTTGCATCGCTCCGTCATCATTTGGCTGTGCCATAATTACTCAAATATTACTAGTTTTCCTGGACGTTTGGATGTATGAAATTCACAATATGTAAGACAACTTGCTTTTATTGCTGCAAGGTTTGATGGTTACTTCTGTTCCAGGTATCATGCAGCTAGCATTTGCAATGTATCACAATGGTATTTCAAAACTAAACAGAATTTAAAACCGTTGATCCAATTAACTAGTCCATTATTATCCAGGTGATATATTACATATTTAAATTTTGAACTTGCAATACATTGAATGGGATGTAATCTTGCACTATAAATTCACCCTCTGATTTAATTTGGCATACAAAATTTATGTTCCATGCCTTAGTATCTTTGGAACAGCATGTCGGAGTAGCAATGTATGTTAATTGTTTTCACTAGATGCAGGTATAATGATCATTCTAGATCCTAGATATATTTCAGTGAATAGAATATGGAAATTACAGGATTTCCTGGCTTCAGGATATAATGGTAGGTAGCTGACTATGAGCCAGCTGCCTGGTTAATATGAAAACGAGTTTGGGCAAGTAATTTCAAGTATTTAAGTAAAACTTAAATGTGAAAAATTAGCGTCAGAAACATTTGTCAGGAAACAACTAGAGTGTAGTAAAATAATATGTGGTTTGCAAATGTCCTCTTGGGAAGGAAGCATGCTTTTCTTGTTCAGTCAGACCTGTGCAACTCCAGATGTGTCAATGTAATTGATTCTTCATTGCCCAGTAGAATGGTGCAGCAAACTACTCAATTCAGGAAGCTCTGAAGAATGGACATTAAAATTTCTTCATGGACGAAGAAATAAACCAATACCAAATGAAAGCGAGCCAGTGAGGAACTTTGTGATCAACATCATTTGAGGAAATATTATATTAAGTGGTCCAAAATTAGCATACCCTATAATATCCAACATCTCAAGTGTTTGTGTTGAGTTCAGAGATTGGGATGCATTCATTGAGATATTTTAAACCATATTTTAGATTCCAAAATAGTATAGTAATGAAAGGTAGCAAATGTAATAGTGCTATTCAAAAAGGGAAAGACTAAATAAAATAGTGAAATTATCCGCTGAAAGGAAATGCTGTTGTTCATCATTAAGTATGCAGCGAATTCTTCATAGTGTTATGAAGTGAAAATATAATTTAATAGTTTTTTTTTGAGGATATAACTGGGTAAGCTAAGGAGGAATTGTCATTGAATGTTATATCTCAATTTTCATTGCTTTTGATGGTGTGGAGCAAAAAACAGTGGTTTCTCAAAAAATGCATGTTCATTGGGTTGACAGAGGGTAGGTTGAAGGATAGGGAACAAAAATAGGATTTGGGTATTTTCTGTTTTGCAATATACTATTAATTATCATTAAGATAGGTACTGGGTTCTTAATTTTCTACAATTTGTATTGTATTAAAATAAATTGAGGTATTGGGTATCTTAGCTGACTCAAAGGTTGATGAATTACCATGGCTTGAAGATATATATCCAAAGCTACTTTGGGAGGCGATGAGCAGATTACTGCGGCCCTAACATTTAAACATCTTCCTTAGCCGCAGATAAAGTGCAGGGTGGGATAACCAGGTAATTAAAGGCCAGTGGTGGGGAAATAATTGGAAAAATCCTGAAGGACAGGATTAATCTGCACTTGGCAAGGTAGAGATGAATCAGAGATAGATAAGTAAGGATTTGTTCGGGGGAGGTCCTTTCTGGTCAGTTTGTTTGAACGTTTTTGAAGAGAAGACAATGTATTGAGGGCATTGAGGTTGATGTGGTTTATATTGACTACAGTGCTTCGACAAGCCCCCACATAGAAAACATGTCCAAAATGTTAGACCGCATTGAATCTAGGCAAATTGCAATCAAAATTGGCTTGGCGACAGGAGAAGAAAGTGATGGCGAAGGGTTGCTTTTGGTTTAGAATTCTGTGACGACTGGTGCACCATAGGGTTGGGTGCTGGGACCATTACTGTTGCATATATTAATTGAAGTGAATGGAAGTGAGCCGTCCGGGGCTTTGGGACCCGATAAGAGATGTCAATGGTCTCTCTTTCAAATGCTTGGAGAGCATTGAGCTTGTCCGGGAGTGATACCTTACTGTTGCTTGAGCTACCACTTGGTTTAGCCATGTAGGAAGTGATGGTGTACAAGCCCTGCAAAAGCTGACGAGCATCCGTCTCATCCAGTTTAGAGCAAAAGTGTCTCAGCCTTTCTGATGGCCTTATCGAGGTCATACCTGGACTCCTTATGTGAACCAGACTTGAATGTGGGAGATCTGCTCCTCAGAAGATTACAGACTTCCTGGTTCATCCAGCGTTTCTGGTTAAGGAATAGGCTCCTCCACACCTTTATAAAGTCTATAACAATCGCGACACATTTGTTGAGGTCCACCTTGCGTCTGTGGTGGAGAAGCTTTTGGAGAGGATACTTTGGGATAGGAGGACAGAATAGTTTTGTACACACAGGTCATGTCTTACTAACTCGATCATGTTTTTTGAGGAGGTGATAAAGATGATTGAGGGTAGGGCAATGGATGTTGTCTTCACCGATTGAAGGCATTTGATGAAGTTCATGGTAGGTTGATCCACAAGATTAAGATGCACAGGGTTTATGGTGACTGTTGTTTGGATTCAGAACTGACTTACTCATAGAAGACAGAGGGTTCTGGTGGAAGGGCATTATTCTGGCTGGTGGTTTATGAGCAGTGGAGTTTTGCAAGGATCTGTCCAGGGACCTCTGATATATAAATGACATTGACGTAAATGTAGATGGGTTGGTCAGTAAGTTTGCAGACGACACCAAGTTTGCTGGAGTTGCAGACAGCAGCGGGATAGAGATCAGCTACAGAAATGGATGGAGAGATGGCAGGTGGAGTTTTGGAGCAAGTGTTGTAATTTGTAAGGTCGAATGTATGGGGAAGAGAAACAGTTGATGGCAAGATCCTTAACAGCATTGATGTGCAGAGGGATGATGCAGTTGTATAAGAGTTTGATTGGGCTGTAATTGGGAATATTGTGTGCGGTTCTGATTATACTGTTACAAAAATGATGTGTAGATTTAGGAGAGGGTGCAAAAGAGGTTTGCTGGAATGCTGTCTGGGTTCAAGGATATTAGCAACAAGGAAAGGATGGACAAACCTGGAATTTTGCTAGATCATCGGAGGTTGAAGGGGGACCTGATGGAAGTATGTAACATGATGAAAGACCAAGTTAGGTTAGATGCTTAGAACCTTTTTTCCTCGGTGGAAATATCAAAGACCAAAGGGCATAGCTTTAAGTGAGAGGAGGGTGGGATCTTACACAGGACAGAGGCAGGTGAGAGGTTAAAAGTTGGTATGGAGGGTGATGTATTGAGGACAGAATAAGCAGATAAAAGGCAGAGAACGAGGAAGAAATATTTGTTTAAATTACACATTTTAATGGAAGGTGCCTGACGGGTAAGGCAGATGTGCTTAGGGCATGGATATGTACGTGCGACTGGGGCATTGTAACCATTACCGAAACCTAGTTAAGAGAGGGGCAGGACTGGCAGCTCAATATTCCGGGGTACAGGAGCTTCAGGAGAGACAGATGTGCGGGTAAAAGAGAAGGGGGTGTTGTGTTATTGGTTAAGGAGGATGTCACAGTAGTGGTCAGAGGTGACATTATGGACGGTTTGTCTAGTGAGGCTCTATGGGTGGAGCTGAGGAATAAGAAAGAGATGATCACCTTGTTGGGGGTGTACTACAGACCCCCAAATAGTCCATGGGAATTAGAAGAACAAATATGCCAGGGGATTGCAGACAGCTGCAGGTCAAATAAGGTTGTTGTAATAGGGGATTTTATCTTTCCCAATATTGACTGGGAACAACATATTGTGAATTGTTTAGACAAGGTGCAATCTGTCAAAAGTGTTCAGGAGAGTTTTCTCCAGCAATGTGTAGAGGGTGCCACATGTGAGAGGAAAACATATGATCTAGTCTTGGGAAATTGGGAGGGACAAATGTATGAAGTGTTTGTGGATGAGCCTTTTGGGACCAGTGACCACTGTTTGATTAGGTTTAAGATAGTTATGGATAGGGGCAGAGAGGGCCCACAAGTTAAAATGCAGGCTATCAGTTAAAATCCTAAATTTGAGAGTAACTCGCTCAAGTTGATTGGAATAGGTTGTTTGAAGGAAAAGGAACGTCAGGAAAGTGGGATGTTTTTAAAAGCGTGCCGACGGGCTCAAAACATGCACTTCCCGGTTAGAGTGAAAGGCCAGGCAGGCAAACATAAGGAAGCTTGGATGACGATGGAGATTGTGGCTTTGGTCAAGAGTAAGAGGGATGCATGGGATAGGTATAGGCAGTTGGCAGCAATTATATTTCTGGAGACTTTTCGGGAACTACCGAGCAAACTAAAAAATAAAATCAGAAGGACAAAAAGGGGACAGGAGATAGCTCTGGCAGATAGAATTAAGGATACTACCAAGAGATTTTATGTACATAAAAGGAAATAGGGTAACGAGAGAGAGTGGGACCCCTCAGGAATCAAAGTGGTCAGATGGAGCCACATGAGATGGGCAAGGTCTTCAATGAGTATTTCTCCTCTGTTTTTTACCATGGAGAAAAACAGGAGGACTGAGAAACTTGGGGTAGTCAATGGAAGCACCTTGAGAACAGTCAGTGTAACAGTGAAGAGGTACTGAAGGTCCGGACTCGTATGAAGGTGGACAAATCTCACAGATCAGGATATATACACAAGAGACAGATCAGATATATACGAGAACACTGGAAAACAAGAGTGGAAGGCAGGAGGGTGTGCCTATCCAAGAAGGGCTGCAGGGAAATGGCTTGGAACTAAAGGCCAGTGAGCTTAACATCTATAGTTGGAAGGTTATTAAAGGGTATTCTGAGGGATAATATGTGCATGCATCTGGATGGACAAGAGGTGCTCATGGAGACTCAGCATGGTTGTTCATGTGGGAAGTCGTGTTTCACAAATCTGATTAAGATTTTTGAAGATGTGAACAAAAAGGTTGATTAGGGCAGAGCAGTAGATGTTGTATATATGGACCAACAAAGCATTCAACCAGATTCCACATGGTAGGCTGCTCTGGAAGTTTAGATCGCATGGGATCCAACAAGAGACAGCTGAATGGGTGGAAAATTGGCTTCATGGAAGAAAGCAAAGGGTAATGGTGGAATGTTGCTTCTTGAACTGGAGGCCTATGACTAGTGGTGTGCCTCGGGGTCCGGTGCTGGGCCATGTTTGTCATCTCTCAATGATTTTGATGGAAACATGTGGCAAGATGGCCAAATTTGCAGATGATACAAAACTGGGTGATATTGCAGACAGTGAAGATGGATGTCAAAAATTGCAGCAGGATCTTGTTCAATTGGCCAGGTGGACTGAGGAATGGTTGATGGAATTTAATACAGAGAAATGTGAGGTTTTGCAATTTGGAAAGTCTAACATGGGCAGGACCTGCATAGTGAATCGAAGGGCTCTGGGGAGTTTTGTAGAGCAGAGGGATCTAGGAGTGCAGGTACGTAGTTCCTTGAAGTGGCATCACAGGTAGACAGGGTGGTCAAAAAGGCTTTTGGCACATCGGCCTTCATCAGTCAAGAGTATTGAGCATAGTAATTGGGAGGTCATGTTGCAGTTATATAATATGTTGGTGAGATCACATTTAGAGTATTGTGTTCAGTTCTGGGCACCATATTACAGTTGGAAAGGGTACAGAGAAGATTTACGAGGGTCTGAGCTATAGGGAGAGGTTGAGCAGACTGCGACCCTATTCCTTGGCGTGCAGGAGGATGAGGGGTGATCTTATAGAGGTGTTTAAAATCATGAGAGGAATTGATCAAGTAGACACACAGAGTCTCTTGCACAAAGTAAGGAAACAAGCAGCCAGAGGAGGTAGTTGAGGCAGGGATGATGGCAATGTTTAATAAACATTGAGACAGGTACATGATAGGACAGGTTTAGAGGGATATGGGCCATATACCTCTATGTGGGTCTAGTGTAGATGTGACGTGCTGGTTGATGTGTGGAAGGTGGGCCGAAGGGCCTGATTCCACGCTGTATAATGCTATGACAAAATGTAAATGAGATGTGCGGGCAAATTTTTTTCGTTATGGGTTCCTGAAGACTGAAGAAGGGTTTCGGCCCTAAACGTTGCCTATTTCCTTCGCTCCATAGATGCTGCTGCACCCGCTGAGTTTCTCCAGCATGAATATGTAGGATATGGATCACGTTCAGCAGATGAGATTAGATTTATCTTGGCATCATTTTTGGCACAGATATTGTGAGGCAAAGGCCTTTATCCTGTGCTGTACTTTTCTATTTTCTGTTTGATCCTCTGGTGCTGCAGGACATATCCTGCTGTGAATTAGGAAACCACTTCATCAAACTAGCTTGTTGAAGTCCCCGGCTTTGATGGGAAAGGCGTTGGGCATCTGATGTGCTGCGTAGCTCCTCCAGTTGGTCTGGGGTGGGATGCGTTTCACAGTCACAGGGTCATAGAGAGATACAGCATAGAAACTAGCCCTGTTGGCCCAGTGATTCCATCCACCCATTTACTCTAATCCTACTGTTATGTAATCTAATTTTATTCTCTCCATATTGTATCAGATTCTACCATTCACGTATACACAAAGGGTAAATTATCTACCCTTTATTAGCTTGTCTTTGGGACCTGGGGGGAAACCAGAGCATCTGGAGGAAACCTAAATGTTTTCAGGAAGAACTTGCGTATGCCACTGATAGCATTGAGGTTAGGATTGAACCCTGGTCTCCTATGCACCAACTCATGATGATGGAGGTGAATTTTCTTGGGAAGTAGAGGAGATGGTACTTCATTGCTAGATGTTCCAAGTGCAGGGAGAAGGAATTGGACAAGACCATTCTCTACAAAGAGTTTATCATGGGGCAGATGTTGCCGTGTCTCCCTTCCCCCAATAACACCATCTGGTCCATGCAATGAATGGCAAAACCTTTGTGCTGGAAAGCTCAGAATGGAGAACTGGGGGTGAGATGCATCTTTGTGAAGCAGAGCACACAGCATTCCCTCATGTCCCCTTTGGTAAAGTAATCTTGCCCTTAAGTTCTCAATCTTATTTTCTACGGGCTGTACATTGGCCTATTGGATGCTAGGGAGTTGTTGGAGTGGGTTGGGAGGGTTCGGTGTCCGTATTTCCCTGCACTGCAATCTCGCTTGCAGGCCACCCTGATAACCATATTTCTGGGCACAATGGACGCCTCCCTGGAGCTTTCAGTTCATGAACACACTGTATAGGCATCGGGGTTGAGAATTGCCCTGCCGAATGGGGACTCGGTTGCGATCAGTACATTGCAATAGCGCTAATCCATTCAAATGTAGTGTAGCTTGGAATGGAATAGTGGAATGGAATGCGTAAATGCCACATGTGACTAGGCACAGTGAAATTCTTTGCTTGTATACTCAATGTATACAAATAGTGGCCACCTACACCGCTCACAAAGTTACAAAGCATGCCGGTTCCTCCTTTTGTTTCCCCTCCCCCCTCTTGACTGTTTCACACTAATTTGTTCTGCTTGTTTTAACAAGTTCAAAAAGACTTTTAGTCTTGATCAGATCTGCTCCTTGCAAAACTCCGGCACAATCACACAGCCTGTTATAGTCTATAGTTTGTCTGAAGTTGTGTTTAATAGTCTGATGGCTGTGGGGAAGAGGCTGTTCGTGAATCTGGATGTTGCAGATTTCAGGCTCCTGTTCCTTCTACCTGATGGCAGCGGAGAGATGAGTGTGTGGCCAGGCTGGTGTCGGCCCATTTCCGTGGGTCCTTGAAGATGCTGGCAGCCTTTTTGAGGCAGTGCCTGTGATAGATCCCCTCGATGGTAGGGAGGTCAGAGCCTATGATGGACTGGGCAGTGTTTACAACTTTTTGAAGCCTTTTCCGCTCCTGGACGCTCAGGTTGCCGTACCAAGCCCCGATGCAACCGATCAGCATGCTCTCTACTGTGCATCTGTAGAAGATCGAGAGAGTCCTCCTTGACATACCAACTCTCCGTAATCTTCTCAGGAAGTAGAGGCGCTGATGTGCTTTCTTTATGATTGCATCAGTGTTCTGGGACCAGGAGAGATCTTCGGAAATATGCATGCCCAGGAATTTGAAGTTCTTGACTCTTTCCACCATCGACCTGTTGATATAAACGGGACTGTGAGTTCCCATCCTACCCCTTCCGAAGTCCGCAATCAGTTCCTTGGTTTTGCTGGTGTTGAGAGCCAGGTTATTGTGCTGGCACCATTTGGTCAATCGGTTGATCTCACTTCTATATTCTGACTCGTCCCCATCAGTGATACGTCCCACAACAGTGGTGTCGTCGGCGAACTTGAGTTCGCAATATGTCCGGCTACACAGTCATGAGTATAGAGTGAGTGCAGCAGGAGGCTGAGCACGTAGCCTTGAGGTGCTCCTGTGCTGATTGTTATCGAGGATGACACATTTCCACCAATACGGACAGACTGTGGTCTGTGAATGAGGAAGTCGAGGATCCAATTGCAGAGGGATGCGCAGAGACCCAGATCTGAGAGTTTGGTAACCAGCTTGGAGGGGATGATGGTATTAAATGCCGAGCTGTAGTCAATGAATAGTAGCCTGACATGTGAGTTTTTGTTGTCCAAGTGGTCCAGAGTGGAGTGGAGAGCCAGTGAGATTGCATCCACCGTCGATCTGTTGTGGCAGTAAGCAAACTACAGTGGGTCCAGGTGTTTGTCGAGGTACGAGTTGATTTCCGCCATGATCAGCCTCTCAAAGCACTTCATCACCACAGACGTTAGTGCAACTGGTCGATAGTCATTGAGGCACGTCACCTTGCTCTTCTTGGGCACCGGTATTACACTAGAGATAGCGCAGAGAAGAATTACTAGATGGAATATTTTGGTTATGAGATCGGACTGGAAAGGTTGGATTTATTTGCTTGGAGGGGAGGAAGCTAAGTTGGCTCTTGATTGAACTCGTAACCAAAGGGATAAATTTCCCAAGTGTCTAAAACCACAAGGCATAGGTTTAAGGGTGGAGAGGATTTAGAGGGAATCAGATGAAAATTTTTATTTTTGTAATCAGAAGCCCTCTGCCTGAGCGGTGGAGCAGAGACGCTCGGTATTGGAGGATATCTTTAATGGAGGGTGATTGCATTGGCCAATTGTCGCTGGGAATTATTTTACAGATACAATTTTTTGCATTCACAGAACAATAGAACACTTACAACATATTGTACTTACAACTCTGTGCTATAGGAAAGATGCCATTAAGCTGGAAAGAGTGCAGAGAAGATTTATAAGTAAGCTGAGTTTTTTGAAGAAGTAACTAAAGACTGATGAGGGCATATTAATAGACGTTGTCTATATAGGCATCAGCAAGGCATTTGAAAAGGTTCTGCATTGTAGGCTCCTGTGGAAGGTTAGATCGCATGGGATCCAGGGAGAGTTAGCCGACTGGATAGAGAATTGGCTTTATGAAAGGAAGCAGAGAGTGATGGTAGATGGTTGTTTATTGGACTGAAGGCCTGTGACAAGTGGTGTGCCTCTGGGACTGCTGCTGGACCCATTGCTGTTTGTGGTTTATATCAACAATTTTGATGAGAATGTACAAGGCATTGTTAGTAAGTTAGCAGATGACATGAAAGTGGGTGGCATCGTAAATAGTGAAGATGGTTATCAAAGGTTGCAGCAGGATCTTGATCAGATAGGCATTTGGGCTTTGGAATAGTTAATGGTATTTGATACAGATTAGTGTAGGAAGGAACTGCAGATACTGGTTTAAACCGAAGATAGACAAAATGCTGGCGTAACCCAGCAGGACAGGCAGCATCTCTGCAGAGAAGGAAAGGGTGACGTTTTGGGTCGAGACCCGTCTCAAACCAAAAGGCCACCCATTCCTTCTCTCCAGAGATGCTGCCTGTCCTGCTGGTTTACTCCAGCATTTTGTGTCTATCTTTGAAACGGACTAGTGTGTGCTGCATTTTGGTAGTGAAAGCAGGGCAGGATTTTCACAGTGAATGATAGAGCTCTTCGGAGTGTTTGTTGAGCGGAGGGATCAGGGAGTGCAGGTACATAGTTCCTTAAGTCACGTCACAGTTCGATTGGGTGGTCAAGAAGCCTTTTGGCACAGTGGCCATCAGTCAGCGTATTGAGTATAGAAGTTTCAATGTTACAATTGTCAAGACATTGGTGAGGCCACATTTGTAGTATTATGTCCAGTTTTGCTCACCCTGTTATATGAACGGTTGTTAAACTGGAAAAGGTGCTGAGATGATTTAAAATGATGTTGCCAGGACTCGAGCACCTGAGCTATAAGGAGAGGTTGAGCAGGCTAGGACTTTATACCTTGGAGCCCAGGAGGATGAGGGGTGATCTTATAGAGGTATATAAGATTATGAGGGGAATAGATAGATGCGCAGTCATTTACCTAGAGTAGATGAATCAAGAACCAGATGACATAGGTTTATGGTGAGAGGGGAAAGGTTGAATAGCAACGTGAAAGACAACTTTTTCTACAACAAGGGTGGGTGATGGGTATATGGAACTCGCTATCAGAGGAGGTAGTTGAGGCAAGTACTGTCACAACATTTAAAATACATTTGAACAGCTACATAGATATAAAAGGCTTAGAAGGATATGGGCCAAACACAGGCAGGTGGTACTAGTTTAGATGGAGCATGTTGGTCGGCATGAGCAGGTTTGCCGAAGGGCATGTTTCCATGCTGTATGACTGACTCTGTGGGAACATGGATAGGAAAGGTTTAGAGAAATATATGGGCTAAATGGGACTATCTGTGATGGGACATCTTAGTCGGCATTGGCGAGTTGTGCTGAAGGACCTTTTTCAGTGCTGAATGGCTCCATGACTCTAACTGTAAACAAGCAAGAGGGATCTTGCTGTGCTGGTTTGTGAGATGCAGTGGGTGAACCAGTAGCAAGGAAAGATTGAGTTTAATCTTTGAAATTTGGAAGAATGGGTTGTCATCACACCAAACAGATTCTAAGGTGATTTCATATTTAATTGTTTCCCCTGGATGTAAGTGGTATAAAGTGAAGCCCGTTTTTTGAGGGAAAGAGGTCAGACACAAGACAGATGAGAATATGTTTCTTGAAGGATTGTGAATTTTTGGAATTCTCTAGCCTGAGAGGATATAATTGAGGCCAGATATTGGAATTTAATAAATGGGTGGAGCAACTGTATGGCTTAAACCTATTATGCTGTCAAAATCAGTTTTGTGTATAATCATTGGACTCCATTCTGGGTCACGAATATTGCCCCAAGAGATCAATTAAGGTCTGCTTATTAAAATTCAGGAGAGAGATTAATTTAGGCATACAAAATTGAGGATGATTAACGTCACCTTAACTGGAGAAGAACCAATATCCGATTAGGCAGGTTTATTAGTGCTACACAGGTGGATTTAAGCTGGATTAGCAGGGAGGTGGGATCTTATTTATGACCGAGGCAGGTGAGAGGTTAGAAGTTGTTATGAACGGTGATGGGAGAAAGTACAGAGGACATTATGGTTAAGAGGGGGGCAGGACTGGCAGCTCAATGTTCCAGGGTGCATGTTGCTAAGGAGAGACAGGTACGGGTAAAAGAGAAGAGAGTGGTGCATTAGTGATTAAGGAGGATGTCAAGACGGCAGTGGTCAGAGGTGACATTTCGGACGGTTCGTCTAGTGAGTCTATATGGGTGGACCTGAGGAACATGAAAGGGATGATCACCTTGTTGAGGGTGTACTAGAGACCTCAAAGTAGTCCACGGGAATTAGAAGAGCAAATGTGCCAGGAGATTGCAGACAGTTGCAGGTAAGGTTGTCGTAGGGGATTTTAATTTTCCCAACATTGACCTGGAATGTCATATTGTGAAAGGTTTAGACGAGGTGGAATTTGTTAAACATGTACAGGAAAGTTTCCTCCGGCAACATGTTGAGGGTCTGACACTTGATTGATTTGGTTTGGGGAAATTGGGAGGGGCAAGTGGATGAAATGTTCCTGGATGAGCCTTTTGGATCCATTGACCACTATTCTATTAGGTTTAGATAATTATGGTAGGGACATAGTGCGCCCACGAGTTAAAATGCTAAATTGGGGCAAGGCCAACTTTGAGGGAATGAGCCAGGAATTCGCTCAAGTTTATTGGAGTATGTTATTTGATGGAAAAGAAAAGTCGGGAAAGGAATGTTTGTAAAAGTCTGCTGACGAGTTTAGGACATGCACGTCCCTGTTCGAGACAAGGGTGAGGAAGCCTGGTTGACAGAGAAATTGAGGCATGGGGCATGTATAGGCAGCCTATAAGTGTATCCCTGAAGGAGCTTTGGGAACAAAGGAGTAATCTAAAAATGGAAACAGAAGGGCAAAAAGGAGCCAGGAGATAGTTCTGGCAGATAGCATTACGGATAATCCCGAGATTTTATAAGCACAGAAAGGAAAAAAGAGTAATGGAGAGAGTGGGACCCCTCGGTAATCCGAGCAGTCAACTCTGTGGCCCCACAGGAGATGGGCAAGGTCCTTAACAAATATTTCTCCTCTGCTTTTATTGAGGAGAAAGGCAAGAGGATGGAGGAACTTGGGGTAGTCATGTGCTGATGGTCTTGACGTGCATGAGGACAGACAAATCTGTGGAGCCTGATCAGATATATCTGATCTCCCTGGGGGAAGCTAGAGAGGAAATTGCAGGAGCCCTCGCTGAGATTTATGAGTCGTCATTAAATATAGGCGAGGTGCCGGAAGACAGGAAGGAAGCAAACATTGTGCCTCTTTTTAAGAAGAGCTGCACGAAACGTCTTGGAACTACAGGCCAGTGAGCTTAACATCTGTGGTCGGAAAGTTGTTAGAGTATTCTGAGGGATATGACAAACATGCACTTAGATGGACAAGTTTGGGGATAGTCAACATGGTTTTGTTCCTGGGAGTTCATGTCTCACAAATCTGAGTTTACTGAGGTTGTGAACAAAAATGTCGTTGAAGGCAGTGCTGTAGACGTTATACATATGGATATTAGTAAGGCATTCGCCAAGGTTCCACATGATAAGCTGCTCTGGAAGGTTAGATCGCATGGGATCCAAGGGGAGGTATCTGAATGGATAGAAAATTGGCTTGATGATAGGAAGCAGAGGGTGATAGTGGAATACTGCTTTTCGGATGGGAGGCCTGTGTCTAGTGGTGTACCTCAGGGTTTTGTGCTGAGGCCATTGCTGTTTGTCTATATCAATGATTTGGATGAGAACGTATATGGCATGGTTAGTAATTTTGCAGAAATAGGTGGTATTGTAAATAGTGAAGATGGTTGTCAAACATTGCAGCAGGATCTTGATCACGAGGAATAGTTGATGGAATTTAATACAGAGAAATGTGAGGTTTTTGCAATTTGGAAAGTCTAACATGGGCAGGACTGACACAGTGAATGGTAGGGCTCTGGGGAATTTTGTAGAGGGATCCAGGAGTGCAGGTACGTAGTTCCTTGAAGTGGCATCACAGGTAGAAAGGGTGGTCAAAAAGGCTTTTGGCACATCGGCCTTCATCAGTCAGAGTATTTAGCATGGAAGTTGGGAGGTCATGTTGCAGTTATATAATTCGTTGGTGAGGTCCTTGGAAATATTGCATAGTTCAATCAAAATGAGTGTACTGTAATTATAGTTGCAAACGTAATTAATATTAAAGGTAGACAAAAATGCTGGAGAAACTCAGTGGGTGAGGCAGCATCTATGGAGCGATGGAATTGGTGACGTTTCGGGTCGAGGCCCCTCTTCAGACTGATTTTAATTAATTAATATTAAAATGAATTCATATAACATGCACTTGTGCAGAGACTATTCTATCATGTCCCAGAAAAGGTAAAGAATAGAAATATCATAATTAGCACTGTGGCAGAAAAGTTTAAATGACATAAATATAGAAACCTCCAATCATTTAGGCCGTTTGACTTTATGCATAATTAATAATATAAATGCCGTACTATTTGATTCCTTGCAGGTTTTAGCCATCAATATCTTGGGACGATTCTTGCTAAACAATGACAAAAATATTAGGTATGTTTGTAACCTTAAGCAGTTTTGTTAAATCTGTATATATTGACAACAGCCGAGTGTGTTTAATAAATGAGAAAAAACACTTTTGCTTAGTTTATATATAAATTGGGTTGTCCTAAGAGGCGTATTGGGTCGCTTGCTCTAAAACCAATCTTATCAATTTGTGGGATAACAGCATTACTCTAGATCTGTGGGCTACAGTAACCCTGAGACCTTGTATTGAATGTTGGACTGTTTTGTGCTTGCAAAAAATGTCCATATGGCCTGTGGTGCTAATTTTCCCCTGCAATCTCCAGAGTAGCTGATTTGTCATCAAGACTACTGGAGCACAAATATTGCATTAATTCATGTTATGTCATTTTCTAGAGGATGATCGTGCTTTTTTTAACCTGAGTTGAGAATACAAAAGTTAGCAGTGAAGTACAAGCAGCACATATTCATGTAGTTTTAGTACATTATATGATGTAACTGCATCATTAGCAGAGTATATTTCAATGTTTACCTGACAGGCGCAATGGGATTTCACCCACAGTTAATTAAATTTAAATTTATTGGAATCTAAATATAGATTAGTAAAAACATGAAAATGTGAGTCTAGAGATTGGGACCTGCTTACAGAGTATTCAAACATAACCTCCAGTAATATAGAGTCATACTGCACGGAAACAGGATCATCAGCCGATCATGTCCATGCTGACCAAGACCAAGCTGCAACTCCCATTTGCTCAGATTTGGTCCATATCCCTCAAAGTCCTTCATGTCCATGTACCTGCCCAAGTTTATTTTAAATGCTGTTATACTATTTACCTCAACTACCTCATCTGGCAACTTGTTCCACATACCTGCCACCCTTGGTGGAAAAGGTGTGACTGCGCAGGTTTCCTCTGGGTGTTCTGGCTTCCTCCCACATCCTAAGATGTGCGGGTTTGTAGGTTAATTGGTTTCTGTAAATTGTCCCTCGTGTGTAGGATAGAACTAGTGTACGGGCGATTGATGACTGTTCTGCGTGGACTCGGTAGGCCGAAGGGCTTGTTTCCACGCTGTATCTCTAAACTAAACATAGCAGTAGGCTTGCTGCCTGACATTGCCAGAGAACCCGGTTTAATCCTGACTGTGGGTACTGTCTGTATGGAGTTTGTATTTTTCCTGTGACCATGTGGGTTCTTGTCTGGGTGTGTAGGTTAATTGGCCTCGTAAATTGGGCCTGGTGCGCAGAATAAAACTAGTGTACAGGTGATTGCTGGTCAGAGAGGATTCGTTAGGCCAAAGGGGCCTGCTTCCACCCTGTATCTCTAAACCAAATCTTACCCCTCCCACCTTAAACCTATATCTTCTAGTTCTTGATTCTACTACCTTGGCAACATCCTCGTAAATCTTCACTGCACTCAGCTTTGTGCCATCCTTCCTATGGTAGGGTGACCAAAACAGTACTCCATAATGCAGCCTCATCAATGTCTGTACAACTCTAACATAATATCCCAACTTTATACTCAATACACTGACAAATGAATGCCAATGCCCCAAAAGCTGCCCTTACCACTCTATCTACAACCCTAACTACCTGTGACGCCACTTACACGGATCTATGTACCTATACTCCGAGATCCCTCTGCTCTAAGAAAGGTGGCGCAGAGGTAGAGTTGCTACCTTACAGCGCTTGGCAGCGCTGGAGACCCAGGTTCGATCCCGACTACGGGTGCTGTCTGTACGGAGTTTGTACCTTCTCCCCCGTGACCGCGTGGCTTTTCTCAGAGATTTTCGGTGTCCTCCCACACTCAAGACGTACAGGTTTGTAGGTTAATTGGCTTGGGTTTGTATACTTGGTATAAGTGTAAATTGTCCTCAGTGTGTGTAGGCTTGTGTTAGTGCACGGGGATCGCTGGTCGGCGTGGGCCGAAGGGCCTGTTTCCGCACTGTATCTCTAAATTAAACCTTCCAGGGCCCTACCATTCACTGTGAAGGTCCTGCCCTGGTTTGACTTCCTCAAAATGTAACATCTTGCACTTATCTGTATAAAACCCCATAAACCAATCCTCAGCCCACTTGCCCAGTTGATCAAGAGTCTGCTATAATTTTTAACAACTCTCTTTTTCCATCTACGATATCAGCACCTTCAGGCCATTTGTAGTCAATGTAGACAGCCTTGGCCTCGTCAACCTTTTGGTTACTTCAACAAAAACATAATAGATATAGTTAGTACATTGCAGTACTAGAACAGCCTCTTTGGCCCGAGATGTCCGTGCTGAATATTGCCTGCATGTGATGCATTTTTCTACATTCCCTGCATATCTATGTGCCTATCCAAAAGCCTGTTAAATTCCACTGTTGCATATGCCTCCATCAGTGGCAGTGCAACCACTACTTTGTGCAAATAAATAGCATCTCCTTTAGCATTTCTACACTGGGAAAAACATTTTGACTGTCTACCCTGTCATAATTTTATATACGTTAAAATGTTTAAGACAAACCATATCCTATTTCACAATTCATAATTAAAGGCAAAAAAGTGATATTCACTTATTTGTTACTGCAATTAGATCTGTGATTATTACAAAATGTGTTCATTGTATGCTTAATCACTACATTTGTATTGACTCAATAGCCCTAATTACACCCTTCACCTGTTGCATGCTCATTTTGTGTTGGGTTTGTGTTTGGATCAAGCTGACCTATTTTGAAATGTATATGATTATTATGAACGATATTAAACTTACAGAATTTTTCTTTTCCATCATCGTAAGGTATGTGGCACTAACATCGCTGCTCAAAACTGTCCAAACAGATCATAATGCAGTCCAAAGGCATAGAAGTACAATAGTGGACTGTTTGAAGGACTTGGATGTGTCTATTAAACGGTAAAATCACTGTCTTGGAAATTTGAATATTGTATATTTCATTTTCCCCACATGCAATATTGTTATGCAGTTATTACAAAGTATTAGCCTGTGATTTTGCTATCATAAGAATAAATTCGTGGATCCAGTAATGCTTTATGGCTAATGAACTTGGTTGTCCAATCCGAAACATTGCCTATCGATTCATTCCACAGATGCTGCCTGACCTGCAACAATTCCTCCAACACTTTGCTTTGCTCAACATTCCAGCATCTGCAGTTCTTTGTGCCTCTATTTTGTACTCAGTTCATTACAATTAAACTATGCTGTGATGAGCATTTAGTCAACAAATATCGAACGCATTGTAGAATTAACTACTGCACGATTTTGATGATCTCATATTTTGAAATATGCTAAAGTTTACTGAATATAAAGTTTGTGCACTGATGATATAATATTCTTGTTTTGACATCTGTGCAGTGAAAATAATTATGAAATTCACCATTACTGGTTCAATACACCTGAAATGTAATTTGCTTATTTTGCTATATAAAGGGCCTGTCCCACTGTACGAGGCAATTCAAGAGTTCTCCCGAGTTTTTCCCTGATTCGAACTCGGAGAATGTCCATAGCGGGTCCATAGGAGTTCGTGGATTTCTCGTAGCGGCTCGTACGAGTAAAAAGTAACAATTTTTTTCACCACGAGTATTTATTTACTCGTGGACATTTTTCAGTGTTGAAAAAACGTCACGTGTTTACCGGATTTCCCGAGTATCTACCGTTACTCGTACGAGCCGCTACGGGACATTCACGAACTCCTACGGACCCGCTACGGACATTCTCCGAGTTCGAATCGGGGAAAAACTCAGGAGAACTCTTGATTTACCTCGTACAGTGGGACAGGCCCTTAACAGAAACTCTATATTAGATTCCTGGAGGTGTGGCTATGAATGTGGCTAACCCAACACTTTATAATTTCCAAGATAGACACAAAGCTGGAGAAACTCAGCCGGACAGGCAGCATTTCTGGAAAGGAGGAGTGGGTGACATTTCGGGTCGAGACCCTTCTTCAGACAGTCTGAAGAAGAGTCTCGACCCGAAACGTCACCCACTCCTTCTCTCCAGAGATGCTGCCTGTCCCGCTGAGTTACTCCAGCTTTTTGTGTCACTCTTCAGTTTAAACCAGCATCTGCAGTACCTTCCTACACAGTTTATGATTTCAACAATTGTCATGCTAGAAAGTCTTTCTGTGTATTGAAATAGCATATAAAACTGTTTTCTGTATTTGTCTGTTTAGGCGTGCAATGGAACTGAGCTTCGCTCTTGTAAATGGGAATAACATTAGAGGAATGATGAAGGAATTACTCTATTTCCTGGATTTATGTGATCCTGATTTCAAATCTGATTGCGCATCGAGCATCTTTCTTGCAGGAGAAAAGTAAGGCTTGAAATTCTGAGTGCTGTACAAATGCATTGCCAGTTTGATACTGATTAAGTACAAATATTAGATACCCGAAAACATCAAATTGTGCACTTGTACAGTTTTGTGGGAATAAATATAAGGTTAATTTGGGCCTGTTTCCGTGCTGTAAGTCTAAAGTCCAAAGTAAAATCTAAATTTGTGTACAGATATTATATTTTGTTAATTGTTAAATTGGTTGTCACCTTTGTGTATTGCATTCGATATTGCAGTGTTTTGTAAAATTTGTTATTGCTGATTGTCCGCTAGACTCCGTGAAAGAGCGAGTTAGTTTCAAATACAGCGCTCTTTACTATAAGCTAAAAATGAGTTTTTGTTACTGTAAGCTAAATATACTAAAGGCTGTTAGTTACATAGTTTTATAGAATATCATTGCACAAGTGTCGGATCAAAGCAGTTGCTTGTCAATTTAAATGAATTCCTGAACTGTAACGAGCAGCCTGTGTTCTTAAAGAGACAATGGTGTGTGATTACTGTGGGGACACTCCGTCCACTAGAACCAACATCCATTATAAAGAGATCGTGAACAAGAGTAGACTGTATTGTCCATCTTTCCTTTTTCACCCCATCCTCCGTTCCGATGCATCCACAACTTCATTACGCCCCCTTTGCTTCTCCGTTAGCCTGCTGAGTTCATTCAGCAGTTTATTATTTTGCCCCAGACTTTGCCGTTACAGATCTCTCATTTAGCTGTTGCTTTTCAAGCTTTAGTGACTACCCTTTACTGCAAAGAGAGTTGGCCTCTATTTTAAATAGTCAAGTCCTATCTCAGAGCAGTAACCCATAATTATTGATTAGCATACAAAAGCATATGTGAACTGTCTTGACCCTTCAGGATCTTTTATCATTTGGTAAATCCCCAGAAAAAGTGCATCATTTTTATTACCTTCAGATTTATTTGCTAACAAATACCATTTTGGCATTTCAAATATGAGTGTGGATGTTTTCTTAGGGGTTTTAAGTTCCTTTGGACCAAGTTTCTTGAGTATTTTAAACTAGTAGCAATTATTTTTGCATTAAGAATTTTCACTTCATACCTGTAATTACCAATATAGTTTCTCTCAATAAAGGTATTTGCCAATTGACTATTTAGCAAGAATATAGCTTGGGCAATTAAAGGAATTGTATTGATTCTATTGGCATGAAAAATTCATTTAATTCTATTTTTCTTAATTAGATATGCACCATCCAAGAGGTGGCACATTGACACCATCATGAAAGTCTTAACAACAGTAGGTATAGCCTTGGCTTAAGCAGCAGCATTTATTTTGTGAAACATCTATGTGTTGATAACTTTTGGGGTCTGTGCTCTAAGCTCTGGTCTCTTGGATTGAATTTGTCTTAATTTCTGTAACCGTTGCGTATTTTTAACTAGGTAAATGTCTGAAGGAAAAGATGGGCCCTGGGAAGACTGCAATGCGCAGTGTAGTTTTGTATTATTTGAACAAAGATCCATTGCAACCATTATAATACTTTGACATCTTTACCTAATTTCATAGAAATTCAATTAGAGTGAATTTTATCTCATATCTTGAATTATGGGGAGTGATTTGTGGATTCTTGCAGGGCACGTTTCGGCTACCTGAGTAGCCGTAATGTGGGAGTCACCCGTATAAACTTGCCTAGGCCGTTTCACTACGTTGTTTGCTGAGGGTTCATATCATGGTTATTTTGTCTAAGCTGCCTGCAATTTTTGATCATCGAGCTGAAGCTTCTAACTCTGGGGAAACTGAATTTTCAGCATTTTGAAGGTAGTAATAGGAAGTTAATAATCCATTTAGCTTTAATGTAAACTAACAATAACAATGATGGCAAACCAAGAAGAAGCATAGAACATACACCTTTTTTCATGCCGTATGATTATATAACTCTATAATAGTAACCGCACACAAACAGGACATTCGGCCCACAATGTCTGTGCTGAAATTGATGCCCTTCATCCCTGCATATCCATATATCTTCCAACAGTCTGTTAAAGGCTACTATCATGTTTGCCTCAATCACCATCCCAGCAGCCCTCTCCAGACAGTCAACATCCTCTGTGTAAAATAACATTTGTCCCCCACATCTCCTTGAAACCTTGCTTCTTTCACATCACAGCTATGTCCTCTAGTATTTGTTATTTCCATCTGGGAAAAAGTGTCTGACTGTCCTTCCTATCTGTGCCTCTCATAATTTTATATACAGTGCCCTCCATAATGTTTGGGACAAAGACCTATCATTTATTTATTTGCCTCTTGTTCTCCACAATTTGAGATTTGTAATAGAAAAGATCACATGTGGTTAAAGTGCACATTGTCAGATTTTAATAAAGGCCATTTTTATACATTTTGGTTTCACCATGTAGAAATTACAGCAGTGTTTATACATAGCCCCCCCCCCCCCCCCCCCCCCCCCCCCCCCAATTTCAGGTCACCATAATGTTTGGGACACAGCAATGTCATGTAAATGAAAGTGGTCATGCTTAATATTTTGTTGCATATCCTTTGCATGCAATGACTGCTTGAAGTCTGCGATTCATGGACATCACCAGTTGCTGGGTGTCTTCTCTGGTGATCCTCTGCCAGGCCTGTAATGCAGCTATCTTTAGCTTATGCTTGTTTTGGGGGCTAGTCCCCTTCAGTTCTCTCTTCAGCATATAAAAGGCATGCTCAATTGGGTTCAGTTTGGGTGATTGACTTGGCCACTCAAGAATGGACCATTTTTTGCCTTTGAAAAATTCCTTTGTTGCTTTAGCAGTATGTTTGGGATCATTGGCTTGCTATAGAATGAACTGCCGGCCAATGAGTTTTGAGGCATTTGTTTGAACTTGAGCAGATAGGATGTGTCTATACACTTCAGAATTCATTATGCTACTACCATTAGCAGTTGTATCATCAATGAAGATATGTGAGCCAGTACCTTCAACAGCCATACATGCCCAGGCCATAACACCCCACCACCGTGTTTCACAGATGAAGTGGTATGCTTTGGATCTTGGGCAGTTCCTTCTCAACCTACAAACCTGTACGTCTTTGGCGTGTAGGAGAAAACTGAAGTTCGTGGAGAAAACCCATGCAGGTCACGAAGAGAACGTGCAAACTCCATATAGACAAGCATGCGTGGTCAGAATCGAACCCTGGTCTCTGGCACTGTAAAGCAGCAACTCTACTGCTATGCCACTGTGCCACCTATATATCTATACTCATTGATCTCTCTGCTCTACAATACGTTCCAGGGCCCTATCATTCATTATGCCGGTCCTGACTTGTTTTAACTCCCTGAAACCCAACACCTGGATCTGCATTAAATGTCCATAGCCATTCTGCAGCCCAGTTCCCAGCTGATGAAAATCCTGCTATAATTTCCTGTTATCTCATTTAAGTTTGGAGTACAGCTACTGTCAATAAAGATTTTCACAAAGTGCTAACCAGAGTTGTAAAACGTCTTTGTTTTTTCTTTAATTTCAGGCTGGAAGTTATGTAAGAGATGATGCAGTGCCTAACTTGATCCAGTTGATAACAAACGGTGTTGAAATGCATGCCTATACTGTACAGAAACTTTACAAAGCAGTCTGGGAAGACATCTCTCAGGTATATATAAACAATAAGAAATGTGAAATTTGAGCATGATTGTGATGACCTGTTGTGCTGCTGCAAGAATTTAATTGTTCCGTTATGGAACATTCTTGAAGTGCCAAAAACTAAATTATATTATGAATTGAAGTGAACTTTGGTGTTTTAGTTTTCTAAAACTTAAGTGCCCTCCATAATGTTGTGGGACAAAGATCCATCATTTATTTATTTGCTTCTGTACTCCACAATTTGAGATTTGTAATAGAAAAAAATCACATGTGGTTAAAGTGCACATTGTCAGGTTTTATTAAAGGCCATTTCTGTATGAAGTAATGAAAACGTCATTTAACTTCATATAAAGTTCTTTAATATCTATATAAAAGTCAGACACTGGGCAATAGCCTGCGTGTAGTTTCACATTCTTATCAGCCCGACTTGCCGCACCAGCTAGACGCATTCCACAAGATGACACGGTGAAAACCTGGCATGGATCAGATCAGCAATATAGTAAAACCTGACATGGATCAGATCAGCAATATAATGATTGATTTACATCCTCCTTTAGCTTCTGCCTCATCAACTGAAACAATAAGCATGTGAAAGTGTAACTAATAACTACAGCAAAGCAAGGCAGAATAAAGTAACGTAAAGTATGATGAAGTAACTGTATGCTTTATATCTGGGGTTAGGCTTGCAGGCCCGTCTTGCACGTGTCCGGTATGGCCCCTCTGTGGTACTCTTTACAGGTGATGCCACCACTGGCACAAACTTCACAGGTGATTTCTTACTAGGCGATGTATCAACCGGCACAGGCTTCACGGGTGTTTACTCGACGGGTGGCTTTACGGGTGATTTCTCCACCGGCACCAGCCCCGCAGGTGGTTCTTCCACTGATGGATACAAGCTCCTGATCCCAAAACTGCTCACCGTTTGCTGTCACATGTCTATCATTTAGAAGAGCATTTCCGTCTTCTGTCCACATCATGTCGTCCGTCTCATCCGAAGGATTGTATGGGATTTGCTATGATGGCAGCATTCTTCATCTCATCTGTCCACAAGACCTTTTTCCAGTACTCTGGTTGCTCTTTTAAGTACTTCTTGGCAAACTGTAACCTGGCCATCCTATTTTTGCGGCTAACCAGTGGTTTGCAGTGTAGCCTCTGTATTTCTGTTCATGAAGTCTTCTGTGGACAGTGATCATTGACAAATCCACACCTGATTCCTGAAGAGTGTATCTAATCTGTCAGACAGGTGTTTGGGGATTTTTCTTTATTTATAGAGAGAATTCTTCTGTCATCAGCTGTAGAGGTCTTTGTTGGCCTGCGAGCCTCTTTGCAATTAGTAAGCTCACCAGTGCTCTCTTTCTTCTTAATGATATTCCAAACAGTTGATTTTGGCTGATGTCTCTAACAGTTTTATTCTTGTTTCTCAGTCTCATAATGGCTTCTTTGACTTTCATTGGCACAACTTTGGTCTTTATGTTGATAAACAGCAATAAAAGTTTCCATAGGTGATGGAAAGACTGGAGGAAAGACTAGGTGCTGATAGCTCTCTTATACCTGCATTAAGGAAGCAATTAAACACACCTCGGCAATTATAAATGCCTTTGAAGCCATGTGTCCCAAACATTATGGTGCCCTGAAATGGGGGGAACTATGTATAAACACAGCTGTAATTTCTACATGGTGAAACCAAAATGTATAAAAATTGCCTTTATTAAAATCTGACAATGTGCACTTTAACCACATGTGATTTTTTTCTATTACAAATCTCAAATTGTGGAGTACAGAGGCAAATAAATAAATGATGGGTCTGTCTCAAACATTATGGAGGGCACTGTGAGTTGTAGTTATTGACGCTGTTCAGATTAAACAGTTTTTTGATAGAAGTGATTAATGATTAATTACCGATGATTAATCTTGATTAAAGTGATTCAATTGATAAGCTCTCTTCTCTATAGGTAGTAGTAGAATAGGATGGTATGAAGATTCCTTGCTTTGTAATAAATGCTTGGTAACTTTTCAGCCAGTTTATCCAGTAGAGCTAAGCAAAAACATAAACGTAATCAGTCGGGTAAATGCATTCAGAAAATTTAAAACAGCAAAATGTCGAATAACTGGATTGACTTTCAAGGAAAGAAGTCAGACGTTTGGTACAACTTTCTTGTGAACAAAAACTGTAGGAACTTAGTGAAGTGCCAACATTGTGAAACAACATTCAATTGTCAGCCCCATCATCACTCAAAGATCACTCACCTGGAACACAAACATGCCATCAGATTTGGCCTAATGTCTTTAAGCAGGTCAGTTGGCATTCCATCCTTCACAAATCGGAGAACGATTCTTTCGCATTTCAGGAAGAAGTCAACAGAAACCCATGAGTTTGTTATTGCACGTTTGACAGCTTTTCACAGAATTCCGTTTGCAACTTTGGCAGAAAGTGTTGACATCAAAAGTGACTGGAAGGCACAAGGGCTGAAAATCAGCAGGAACTGAAGGAAATACTGGAATCAGGGGACCACGTTTCTGGGGACCACTTTAGTTGAGCGGATCTCAAAGAGAAATCAACACTACATGTGTCTCAATATATATCTTACTAACAAGCTCTTTGGCCTTGGGGATATAAATCAATGGTTCAATGCCTGCTGATAAAGAATTAAAACATGTAGTCAGGATGACCACTGATGGAAACTGGGTCATGAAGAAACAGTAAAAATCAGGCATTTTCCAGCAATTGTATCATTTGCATAGCATTCACAAGAAACGTTCACATGCAACTATTCTGTGATTGATGTGTTGTATAAGTGGATATTTAACTGTCTGCTGATGGTAGTGAAGACGAGAATGAAGAGGACATCTTTGAAGAGATGTTTGAGGAGTCTGATGATGAGGACAAAGGCAACGATAAGTCCATCAGCGAGTGGGTTGAAGATCAATCCATGGATGCTGATGGTCAACGTCCAGACAACATTGTGGTATTGATCTGAAAATTCTGACAAATTGTGAGTTTTTCCACGACTCACCCGTGAGAAATGATTTTCTGAAAAGTCTAATCAAATCTGAACAAGGGAATAAGATTACATTGATCTTTGACTGCAAAACCTGTTAAAATTAATTGTTGGCTATGCTGAGGTGGTTTCTGGAACTGAAAGATGGCATGGTGCTTAGTGAGATTTCATCCAGCCATCTTTACCTGCCTGAAATTGAATTACAGCTGGCACCTGATTTTGGTGAAAGTTTGGAATTGGTTGAAATGAGTGTCCTCACCCTTGGACGCGTGATTACAACATAGTCAAAGCTGACAAAATAATTGATTTCATGCTGACCAATCTGGAGCAGCAACCCGGTGATATCGGCAGAAAACTGTGACGCTATTCACGTCAGGATTGAGCAGAAGAAACTCGGGCATTTCAAGACTCCTCAGGTACTTGGATGATCCAATGGATTGTGAATCTGCCTGGAACTCCTGACTTGCATTCCCACCAACAAATGATCTTGTCAAAATTGCAAGAAACGTTCACATGCAACTATTCTCAAACAAAGAAGGAATTAATTGATGACGATGGTGAAGAAGATAATAACCAATCTGAGTCCCCTGCGAAGCAAAGTAAATCTGAAGATCTCGATGCCATCCTTTCCATAAAGAAATCTGAAGAGCTCGATGCTATCCTTTCCATTAATCAGCCGATGCCAATGGAGTCATGTTCAAACCCACTAGACATTTGGAGATATTGAAGTGAGAAATGGCTGGCCTGGAAAACACATTGAAACGCCCAAGCACACTTGAAAAACTTTACAGAGCACTCATGACAATTCCTCCTAGCTCAGTTGAATCTGAAAGATGCTTAAACGCTGGCCTCTCACAAAATTGCACCCATAATTGAGTGATGAGCGTTGATACCTTATGTTTTTTGAGATCTTACCTAATGACAGTTTACATTTGTGAAATAAAGTTAAATTTGCCAAGAAAGAATGAATTTAAATTTGAAAATTACAAACCTTTTGAAAATTAATAATTTTAATTGGGGCAAAGTGATTAATGAATGATTGATAACTTTTTCAAAATTAATCAGTTAATCGAAAAGCAGTCCTAGTAGTTACTTAATCACTGAGTTAGATACTTCCTATATAAGCAAAAATCATTGCCAAGAAAGTTAATGACTGATATTTTAGCACTGTAATGGTAAACTTTTAATAGGTTTGTCTTAGACTTTTAGATTCTATCATGCATAAGAATGGGTCAGTTAGCTTTGGGCCAGTGTGTTGCACATGTAATTTAAAGTGGAGAGATATGCACTGATGTGCAAAAATAAGGAAATCAACCAATCAGCCCCTCAGAACTGTTTCTAGAACAAAAGTCTCTTGGTAGCATCCAGTTATATTTTAAATAAATATGCATAAACTATTAGAAGGGTGTTTCTACCCCTCATCTGTGGACTGTCCTTCAGGTTGATCTTTTGTGTTGGGGTTACTTGCATGTTCTAGACACACAACCTATAAATTCCCCCAATATCTAAAACTGCATCAATGTGCCTTCTTCTACCGTTTCAATTTTTATTAGTATTTTTATCAAATTGATTATGAACTAATTTCTATTCATATCCTGAGAATTCATATTTTAAAATATAGTAAATAACCTCTGATCATGCATGAGTTAATTACATTTGTTGGTTAACCTGATGTCAGTCTCGCTGCTGTGCCCTGGAGTTTGGTCGAGCCATTCCATCCTGCATTCTTTTAGGAAGGAGATGAGGAGAAATGTATTTAGTCAGAGGGTGGTGAATCTGTGGAATTATTTGCCATAGAAGGCTGTGGCAGCCAAGTCAGTTGATATTTTTAAGCAGAGATAGATTCATGTTCAGTACAGGTGTCAGAAGTTATGGGGCGAAGACAGGAGAATGGGGTTCGGAGGAAGAGATAGATCTCTCAATGTTCATAAATCTAAGAACTGTTCATTTTAGACCATACCTACATTTTTAAGATCACTGAGAATCTGTTTCTCATGAAAAGAACTTTTCCCTTTGAAAAATTCTAATTATCCAGAAATTTCAAAATATTAAACCATTGAACAACATGATAAGAAAGCAACCAGATGGGAATAAGAATTGACAAAAGTTATTTACCCAGACTGCCTTAAACTATTCACAGAGATTGCAGTGTACATTTACACAAGGTTGTTTTCATCGTAAGTTCCTGTTCCTTCATTCATAAACATCTGGGTGGATCATGTCAGATCTTCCCCTCACCACCACTTTCTACTTTCAGCAGAGACGGCTCTCTTGGCAACTTCTTGGTTCATTCATCCCTTCCCATCCAAATTACCCCTTCCCTAGCTACCTTCCCCAGCAACCACAGGAGATGTAACACCTGTCCCTTTACCTCTTCCCTCGCCTCCATCCAGGGACCCCTGCATTCATTCCAGGTGAGGCAGAGGTTCATGTGCACCCCCTCTTACTATATCTACTGCATCCAGTGTTCTCACCTGGACTCCCACCTATTTTTCTCCTCTACTCTTTCCCCTCCCTCTCCCACTATCACCCCTTGGCTTCACAATCTGCAACTCTTCAAACCTCTCACACACCTATTGTTCTTAGCTCTGGTCTTTGCCTCCAACCATCTGCCTGTCAAAAAAAAACCCTTGCCCATGTCGACCTATCTAAATGGTGTCAAGTTGGGGAAAAGGGGAAGTACAACGGGATCTGGGGGGTCCTTGTACATCAGTCTATGAAAGTAAGCAGGCAGTGAAGAAAGCGAATGGCATGTTGGCCTTTATAACAAGAGGAATCGAATATAGGAGCAAAGAGGTCCTTCTGCAGTTGTACAGAGCCCTAGTAAGACCACACCTAGAGTATTGTGTGCAGTTTTGGTCCCCTAATTTGAGGAAGGACATTCTTGCTTTTGAGGGAGTGCAGCGTAGGTTTACCAGGTTAAGGATGGTGGGACTGTCATATGCTGAGAGAATGGAGCAGCTGGGCTTGTACACTCTGGAGTTTAGGATGAGAGGGGATCTCATTGAAACGTATAAGATTGTTAAGGGCTTGGACACGCTGGAGGCAGGAAACGTGTTCCCGATGTTGGGGGAGTCCAGAACCAGGGGCCACAGTTTAAGAATAAGGAGTAAGCCATTTAGAACGGAGACGAAGAAACACTTTTTCTCACAGAGTGGTGAGTCAGTGGAATTCTCTGCCTCAGAGGGCGGTGGAGGCGGGTTCTCTGGATGCTTTCAAGAGAGAGCTAGATAGGACTTAAAAATAGTGGAGTCGGGATATGGGGAGAAGGCAGGAAAGGGGTACTGATTGGGGATAATCAGCCATGATCACATTGGCTGGAAGGGCCAAATGGCTTACTCCTGCACCTATTGTCTATTGACCTATTACCTGCAATGCTTTGTCCCTCTTCCAGCTTTCTTTTCTCTCCCCTGCATCCCACCCCACAATTAATCTGAAGAAAGGTCTCAACCCGAAACGTCACCTATCCCTGTTCTCCTGAGATGCTGCCTGACCTGCTGAGTTACTCCTATACTTTGTGTCCTTTTGTGTTTTAACCAGCACCAGCAGTTCTTTGTTTCTACGTGCCAATGCAGGTTAATGTTAGTCTTATTTACTTTTGTATGTGTTTGAATAAAAGTGATCCATCCTCCCCTAGTTCTTTAGATTTGATTCATGGTTAATATCTCTGAAAAGATACTGAACTGTGATACTAATCTGCATTTAATGTTTAATAAATTAATAGATTATGACTCGAAATTTTTATTTCAGTTTTTAAGTATATTTCAGTTTCTAACTGACTATCTTTCAACAGCAACCTCTTGTACAAGTCGGTGCTTGGTGCATGGGAGAGTATGGTGATCTTTTAGTTTCTGGCCAATGTGAAGAAGAAGAGCCTATTCAGGTAATACAGGTTTTTTTTTAACAAAGCAAGTTGTATATCTGGATTTCAGCAAGGCATTTGATAAGGTTCCACATGGTAGGCTGCTCTGGAAGAGTAGATCACATGGGATCCAAGGAGACGTAACCGACAGCATAGAACATTGGCATCATGGAACAAAGCCCAGGGTGATAGTGGGAGGTTGTTTTTTGGACGGGACGCCTAGTGGTGTTCCTCGGGGTTCAGTGCTATAGCCCATTGAATTGAATTGAATCCTTTATTTGTCATTTAGACCTTTCGGTCTGAACGAAATGCTGTTGCCTGCAGCCATACATGTAATAATAACAAAACACAATAAACACAAATTAACATCCACCACAGTGAGTTCACCAAACACCTCCTCACTGTGATGGAGGCAAAAGTCTTAGAGTTACTGTCTCTTCCCTCCTCTTCTCCCTCTGCGCCGAGGCGATACCCCACCAGGCGATGGTAAGTCAGTCCCGCGGTTCAAGCTCCGCGGCCCGGGGGTGGTCGAAGCTGCCGCCCTCCAGTCCAGCGGACGCATCTGTTGCAACGGGTGCTCCGGAAAACAGGCACCAGCCTGTGAGCTGCGAGCTCCCGACATTGTCCTCCACTGGCCCGCGGCCGAGCCCCGGATCCAGGTCAACGCCGCCTCAGCCACCGGAGCACCGTCTCCGCCCCGCACCGGGCCGCCCACACGGCAGCGTCTCAGCCCCGCACCGGGCTGCCCCCACGGGAGCACCTTCCAGCTGGGAGCCGGTCCGCCCTCACCGGAGCGCCTTCCAGCCGGTAGCCAGGCCACCCATACGGCAGCGTCTCAGCCCCGCACCGGGCTGCTCACACGGGAGCGCCTTCTAGCCGGTAGCCGTGCCGCCCGCACGGGAGTGTCTCAGCCCCGCGCCGTCCGCACTCACCGGAGCGCCGAGTCGTGCCGCTACCCGGACGTCGCCACAGCTCGAAGAAGGCCAGCCTCGCGTTGGTGAGTCCGGACCCTCGAGGTCGGTCGCAGGTTGGAGGCCGCCAGCTCCGCCATTAGGCCTCAGCTCAGATGGGGGAAGAGAAGGGGGATACGACAAAAAAGTCGCATTCCCCCGAAGGGAGAGACAGAAAGCCCCGTTTCACCCTCCCCACACACACATAACACCACCTAATAACCAAAAAAATTACTAAACTAGACAAAAAAAAACAACACAAAAAAGTAAAAAACAGACAGACTGCAGGCGAGCCGCAGCCGTATCACAGCGCCGCCACTTCCGGAATGTATGTCATCTATATCATCTGTATGTCATCTATATCAATGATTTGAATGGGAACATGCAAGACATGATTATGTTTACAGATGACACAAAATTAGGTGGTGTTATAGTTAGTAAAGATGGTTGCCAAAGATTGCAATAGGATCTTGATTAGTTGAGCATTTGGACTGAGGAGTGGTTGAAGCAGTTTAGCTAATTGGAGGGTAGCTAATGTTATCCCACTTTTTCAGAAAGGCGGGAGAGAGAAAACGGAATTATAGACCAGTTAGCCTGACATCGGTGGTGGGGAAGATGCTGGAGTCAATTATAAAAGATGAAATAGCGGCACATTTGGATAGCAGTAGCAGGATCGTTCCGAGTCAGCGTGGATTTACGAAAGGGAAATCGTGCTCGACTAATCTTCTGGAATTTTTTGAGGATGTAACTAGGAAAATGGACTAGGGAGAGCCAGTAGATGTAGTGTTCCTGGACTTTCAGAAAGCATGTGATAAGGTCCCACATAAGGAGATTAGTGGGCAAAATTAGAGCACATGGTATTGGGGGTAGGGTGCTGACAATGGATAGAAAATTGGTTGGCAGACAGGAAACAGAGTAGGGATTAACAGGTCCCTTTCGGAATGGCAGGCAGTGACTAGTGGGGTACCGCAAGGCTCGGTGCTGGGGTTGCAGTTATCTGCAGATGACACAAAGCTGGGTGGCAGTGTGAACTAGGAAGAGGATGCTATGAGGATGCAGGGTGACTTGGACAGGTAGGGTGAGTGGGTAGATGCATGGCAGATGCAGCTTAATGTGAATAAATGTGAGGTTATCAACTTTGGTGGCAAAAACAGGAAAGCAGATTATTGTCTAAATGGAGTAAAGTTGGGAAAAGGGGAAGTACAACGGGATCTTGCGGTCCTTGTTCATCAGTCACTGAAAGTAAGCATGCAGGTACAGCAGGCAGTGAAGAAAGCAAATGGCATGTTGGTCTTCATAGCGAGAGGAGTTGAGTGTATGAGCAAAGAGGTCCTTCTGCAGTTGTACAGGGCCCCAGTGAGACAACACCTGGAGTATTGTGTGCAGTTTTGGTCTCCCAATTTGAGGAAGGACTGTTGCTATTGAGGGAATGCGGCGTAGGTTCACCAGGTTAATTCCCGGGATGGCGGGACTGTCATATGTTGATAGAATGGAGTGGCTGGGCTTGTGCACTCTGGAATTTAGAAGGATGAATGGGAATCTTATTGAAACATATAAGATTATTAAGTGTTTGGACACGCTAGAGGCAGGAAACATGTTCCCAATGTTGGGGGAGTCCAGAACCAGGGGCTGCAGTTTACGAATAAGGGGTAAGCCATTTAGAACGGAGAGGAGGAAAAACTTTTTCACACAGAGTTGTAAGTCTGGAATTCTCTGCCTCAGAGGGCAATGGAGGCTGGTTCTCTGGATGCTTTCAAGAGAGAGCTAGACAGAGCTCCTAAAGATAGCGGAGTCTAGGGAGATGGGGAAAAGGCAGAAACGGGGTACTGATTGGGGATGAACAGCCATGATCACATTGAATGGCGGTGCTGGCTCGAGGGGCCGAATGGCCTACTCCTGCACCTATTGTCTAATATAGAGAAATGCGAGGTGTTGTGTTTTGGGAAGTTTAAACAGGGCAGGACCTGCACAGTGCATGACTGGTGGCAGAGTATTGTGTTCAGTTTTGGATGCCTTGCTATAAGAAAGGTGTTAAGATGGAAAGGGTGCCAGGACTCGAGTGCCTGAGCTTTCGGGAGAGGTTGAGCAGGCTATAGGACTTTATTCCTTGATGCCAGGAGAATGAGGGGTGATCATATAGAGGTCTATATGATCACGAGAGGAATAGATAAGGTAAATGCGCAAAGTCTTACCCAGAGTAGGGGAATCAAGAACCAGAGGACATGAGTTTAAGGTGAGGAGGGAGCGATTTAATAAGAACCCAAGGAGCAACCTTTTTACACAAAGGAGGATAGGTATATGGAACTAGCTGCTGGAGGAGGCAGGTACAATCGCAACATTTTAAAAACATTTGGACAGGTACATGGATAGGATAGGGTTAGAGGGATATGGGCCATACGCAGGTAGGTGGGATTAATGTAGGTGGCATGTTCGTTGGTGTGGCCTTTTAAAGCCCCTGTCCCGACTTTCACAAACTCTGCCGCGTTTGCCCTTGACTCAAACACGCAGCATGGTCGCCACGAGGTCGTAGGAGGCCTTCCCCATGCTCGTGAGTGGTCTCCGCGCACTCGTGGCATCAAGTAGGTTGCGCTGTTTTTTCTAGCCTGATAAAAGGTGTCCACGAGTAAAAAAAAGGTTGCCATGGAGAAAATGGATACTTTTTACTCGTAGGTAGGTCGTAGTAGGTCAGGTCATGATGCTAGTCGTAGGTGGTCGGAAGCAGTCAAAGGTAATAGTTCGGTGGTCGGAGGCAGTCGAAGGTAGAGGTGGAAAAAAAGGTCAGTAGGGAAAAAAAGATTATTTAAACAGCAGAACGTCACCTCTGTCACTCAAAGGCATGTTCATTCTTAGCTGGAGAGTTATTTGGAGAGGAGACTTGTGTTTTAGAGACGGCACCTAAAAGGCAGCAGTGCAGGGGGAGGGCACAACCCTCAAAAAAACCTGCCATGCAGGTGTTGCCCACCCAGGAGGAGGAGTGGCAGGAAGTGATGCCACAGGAGGTGATAGTGCAGGAGGAGGTAGCCCTGCATGAGAGACCCCTGGAGGAGGAGATCAGAGTGGTAATATATGTCCCCACCATCACCCCATCCTTCACTGCCTCATTTGAAGGCAGCAAAGCAGCCCTTTCTCCTGTGTCTGACACAGTATCAGAGGCAGATGCTCCATTGGTGGTGAGGGAGGGCTGGAGGAAGGTTATGCCCTACACCTTCACCAGGCAGCAGGAGGGGAACCTTGAGGAATGGTTCCAGCAGAATGCCATCCTGTACGAAAAGGAAAATGAGAGGGACAGGGACAAGAATGGCATGCTTGCCATCCACTGCCCCACATGTGTGCTGAAAGTTCCATCTTTTGTTAAAGCCCAGCGCCACTCTCTTCCAGTCTTCTGGTGTACTGGGACAGTCCATCACATCATCTCCATTCACCCATTGAGACCTTTTATTGTGCTTCCTCTTCACCCTTGCTCTCATGGGCAAGAATTCAGAAGGAATGTTATTCTTGCCCAGCAGCCCAATTAAAAATTGAGTAAAAACACGAATTCGAAGTGTACTGCAAATAGGCTCTGCTGGAATACATTTCTGAATTGTGTTGCATGGTGCGTTGTCCTCGTACAAATATTGTTTGTGTTGAGTTATTTTTGTGATATCAGAGTACCAGCAATGGAAGCCAAATAAGCTCTGCAAAAGTATTACAATTCAAATTCAGTGAGTTGATTGGGCTGTTATTATCGCGTTCATGACTCTCATTTTTTTGTTTAACTTTTTTTTTTAATGGTTAATGCAATTTAATCTAATTTTAATTGCTCATCCTTAACTTGCCTGAGCAGATGGTACTTCGGTAGGCAGGCACTTCAGCACAACTTGTCCATCGGACTCAGATGTCCCATCTAAGCTAGTCCCAATTATCTTCATTTGGCCCATATCCCTCTCAACCATTCCCATCTATGTACCTGTCCATATGTCTTTTAAATGTTGTTATTGTACCTGCCTCTACTACTTCATCTTGCGGCTCAATCCATTTAGCCATCACCCTCTGTGTGAGAAAGGTACCCCAGCTTCCGTCTTTCCCTCTCATCTTAAACGTATGTGCTCTCGGTACTTGATTCTCCTCCTCTGGGTAAAACACTCTGCATTCGCCCTATTTGCCTCATGATTTTATGCTCCTCTGTAAGATCACCCCTCAGCCTCCTGTGCTGAAAGGACGAAAGGCCCAGCCTACCCTATAAGCTCAGACCCTCGTCCTGGCAACATCCTTGTAAATCTCTGCACTCTTTCAAGCTTAATGGCATCTTTCCTGGAGCAGAGTGGCCAAAACTGAGCACAATGCTCCAGCCTGAAGAAAGGTCTCGACCCGAAACGTCACCTATTCCTTCGCTCCATTGATGCTGCGTCACCTGCTGAGTTTATCCAGCATTTTTGTCTACCTTGGATTTCTCCATCAAACAACTCAGTCGGATTTGTTTGCAGCGAACCCCCCCCCCCCCCCCCCCGTCCAACACTGTGCTGACTATCCCAATCAGCCCTTGCCTATCTAAATGCACGTATATCTAATCCCTCGGACTACTCTCTGGTAACTTTCCAACCACAGATGTTAGGCACACTGGCCTATTGTTCCCAGGTTTTTCCTTGCAGCCCTTCTTAAATAGAGGCACAACATTTGCCACCTTCCAGTCTTCTGGCATCTCATTCGTATTTAATGACGACTCATAAATCTCAGCCCACTTCACTACTACTTCTTGGATTCCTCTTGAACGTATCATCTCCTCCTGCACATTTCCTGCAGTCGTCTACACTTTCTGGGTCTTGGTATTTCCAACTGCTGCCACAATATCAACCTATTCCATGTGTCCACTCCCCTTACCTACTCCAATCTCATCCCCTCTTAACACATAGCCCTCTACCCACTTTGAAACAATCCTGACATCAGGCCCTCTGACAAGGAAGGTACGGATGTAGTCTGGCAGGTGACCACCATGCTGAGCCAAGCATCAACTCTCGGATGCCTTCAAATTCCCTAGACCCACTGACGAACCCTAGCTAGAACTCTATTCCTTGGAGCACAGGAGGGTGAGGTTTGATTTTACTGGGATGTACATGATCATGAGAGGTATAGATCTGGTTAACACAAATAATCTCTTGCTCAGAATAGAGAAATCAGAGGTCATTGGTTGAAGGTGAGGGGGGGGAAAGGTTTAATAGGAACCTGAGGGGTAACTTTTACGCAAAAGATGGTGGGTGTATGGAACGAGCTGCTGGAGAAGGTAGCTGAGGCAGGCACCATCGCAACATTTAAGAAACATTTAGACAGGTACATAGGATAGGTTCGGAGGCATATGGGCCATAAGCAGGCAGGTGGGACTAGTGCAGATGGGACGTGTTCAGTGCGGGAGAGTTGGGCTGATGGGCTCGTTTCCACGTTGTATGACTCTATGACTTTGAGTCTATGACTCTCACTGACCTCATCATTTTAGCAATCTCCCCTCCATATCCTCTCACATAGTTCCTCAAACATGCACTGTCCATTTCTTCCAAAAATCCACAAGCAGGACTCTCTATTTCTCCTTGCCCCTGCCCCACCTCTCCAAATACCTTAATTCTATTTTGTCCCACTTTGTCTAGTCCCTTCTGATCTACATCTAAGACACCTTGCACGCTCTCCAACACTTCAATAACTTCCAGTTCCTAGGCCTCCATTGGCGCATCTTTACTATGGACAATCAGTCCCTTTGCCTCTCCATTCCCCACCTAAAAGGGTGGCGGAGGTTCTCTGGTCCTTCCTTAAACAAAGACCCAATCAATTCCGCTCTACTAACTCTCAAGATATACTCTATATATATATATATATATATATATATATATGTGCAGAGAATTAATTACCCCAAAAAATTACCTAGCCATTTTCTCCAGAGATTAAGCCAATTTTCTATCCAGTCGCCTAGCTCTCCCTGGATCCCATGAAATCTAACATCCCAGAGCAGCATACCATGTGGCACCTTATCAAATGTACTGCCGAGTCCACAAACACACATCAACGACTTTGCCCTCATCAACCTTTTTGTTTACTGTAGGCAGGAATGTAGTATTATACCTGTACCCTAAATCTGGCTTTACTTCAGGCCCAGCTCAGATAGGAACAGACACAAAATAAAACATCTCATAGATGACTTGCATGGGGTTTCTCCAAGATCTTCGGTTTCCTCCTACACTCCAAAGACGTAAGAGGTTTGTAGGCTAATTGACTTGGTATAAATGTAAATTGGACCTAGCGTGTGTAGGATAGTGTTAATGTGTGGGGATTGCTGGTTGGCGCGGACTCGGTGGGCCGAAGGGCCCGTTTCCTCTGTATCTCTAAACTCCTGTCGGTTTATTGAAGCCTTAACAGTTCCAAAGTGTTTCAAAGATGCACAGCGTTTTATATTCTCACAATAGTTACATGTGGATTCTACATACTTTGAATAATTCATGATTGATCAATGTCTTTGTAACCTTTCATCTTTGTCTCGTAAACCTTATGTTTCCTGTTATTTTTAACACCTCTCCCATATATCTACCAGGTCGGTGCCATAAATGTTGGCCCCTGACCCCTGATCAGTTTTATTAAGCTCAGTTTATTTTACAGCCCCCAAAGTTTATAAATCTATTTATTGTCTAACTAACATCCTTATGCTCCCTATGTTGGCCATTTTCCCCATCATGCTTCCCCAGTATGTAAGCTTTGGGTTAAACAACTTATAAACTACCGTATTGCCCGGCAATCAAGACGCCATTTTTTTAACCTTAAAATGGGACCTAAACATTTTCCTGCGTCTTGAGGTCTTACCAGGGGTCGGCAACCTATGGCCAGATTCTGGCCCGTAACCCAAACTCATCTGGCCCGCAGGTGTTTTTTTTTTTCAATTAGTTTGCGCGACCTGGGAACTGCAGCCAGCCCCGGGGCACACGGGTGACCTGGGCGTTACAGCCAGACCTGGGGCAAGTGAGCCGACCTGGGAACTGCAGCCATTCGCAGGGCATGCAGCTTACCTGTGTGGCTGCGAGCGGCCGCGGGGACTGGACAGTGAAACCGGCCGCCACCTCAGCGCCTGGATCCTTGACTTCCTGATCACCAGCCCACAATCAGTGAGGTTAGGTGACAAATCATTGTCTAAGACGGGCCGGCAACCTTGTTCTGCATAGGGGCCATGTGAGTTGATGGCGGCCCCATCTATCACATGTACACATGGATCCCGCCCCCATCCCACCCCAGATGGCAGGCATCAAATCACGTGTTCACAGAAGGTAGACAAAAATGCTGGAGAAACTCAGCAGGTGAGGCAGCCTCATGCAATTCTTGCATGTCTCACCTGCTGAGTTTCTCCAGCATTTTTGTCCATCTCCGATTTTTCCAGCATCTGCAGTTCTTCATTAAACGTGTTCATAGAAGGTGCACGGCCATGCCGGCGGCTTTGCGCAGGATGAGCTAGAGCCAGAGCTCGGCCATTGCTCAGCGCGGGCGCTCAGATGATTACGGGGAAAAAAATCTGCCTGCGGTCCGGATGATTCGGACCGCATTTGGTCCGTAGTTTGCCGACCCCTGGTCTATGATAATCCTCAATGTTGGTGGCCTGCAATCATGCATTCTCAGTCTCCTACAATACTCTTTATATGCTCATGACTGCAGCCAAATTTCAATCCAACTCAATTTAGAAGTTCACAAAGGACATCACCATAGTGGGCTGGATATCAAATAAGGATGAGACAATAGATGCAGGAGTATGCCATTCGGCCATTCGAGCCAACACTGCTATTCGCTGTAATTGTAGCTGATCATCCACAATAAGTACCCCGTTCCTGCCTTCTCCACATATCCCTTCACTCCGCTATCTTTAAGTGCTCTAACTCTCTCTTGAAAGCAGCCGGGGAATCGACCTCCACTGCCTTCTGAGGCAGAGAATTCCACAGATTCACAACTCAAAGGTTTTTCCTCATCTCCGCTCTAAATGGCCAACCCCTTATTCCTAAACTGTGGCCCCTGGTTTTGCACTCCCCCAACATTGGGAACATGTTTTCTGTCTCTAACATGTCCAGTCCCTTAATAATCTTATATGTTTCAATAAGATTCCCTCTCATCCTTCTAAAGTCCAGTGTACAGTTCATTCAGAAGGTATTCAGACCCCTTCCCTTTCTCCACATTTTGTTACGTTACAGCCTGATTTTAAAATATATCAAATTCATTTTATCCCTGGTCAATTCGTCCCTTCCCACCCAAACCACCCCCTCCCCTGCTACTTTCCCTTGCAACTGCAGGAAATGCTACACTTGTCGCTTTACCTCCCCCCTTGACTCTATCCAAGGACCCAAGCTGTCTTTCCAGGTGAGGCAGAGGTTCACCTGCACCTCCTCCAACCTCGCCTATTGCATCCGCTGTTCCAGGTGTCAACTGCTCTGCATCGATGAGACCAAGCGCAGGCTTGGCATTCGCTTCGCCCAACACCTCTGCTCAGTTCGCATTAACCAACCTGATCTCCCAGTGGCTCAGCACTTCCCCTCTCATTCAGAATCCGACCTTTCTGTCTCCTCCATGGCCAGAGTGAGTCCCATCGTATATTGGAGGAGCAGCACCTCCTATTTCGCTTGGGTAGTTTACACCCCAACGGTATGAACATTGACTTCTCCAATTTCAGGTAGTCATTGCTTTCTCTCTCCTTCCCCTCCCATTCCCAGCTCTCAGCAAATACCAAGCCATGAAAACGATGGAATTGTCTGTAGACCTCCAAGACAGGATTGTTGAGACACAGATCTGGGGAAGGGTATAAAACAATTTCTGCAGCATTGCAGGACCCGAACAGCACAGTGGCCTCTGTCATTCTTAAGAGCTTTGCAACCACCAGGACTCTTCATAGAGCTGGCTGCCGGCCAAACTGAGCCATCGGGGGAAAAGGGCCTTGGTCAGGGAGGTCATCACCTGGCCAGTATCATACCTGCGGTGAAGCATGGTGGTGGCAGCATCATGCTATGGGGTGTCTTTCAGTGGCAGCAACTGGGAGACTAGTCGGGATTGAGAGAAAGATAAACGGTGCAAAGTACAGAGGGATCCTTGATGAAAACCTGCCCCAGAGTGTTCAGAACCTCAGACTGGGGCGGAGGTTCACCTTCCAACAGGACAACGACCCTAAGCACACAGCCAAGACAATGCAGGAGTGGCTTCGTGACAAGTCTGTGAATGTGCCTGGACTTGAACCCGATCAAACATCTCTGGAGGGACCTGTAAATGGCTGTGCATTGACATTCCCCATCCAACCTGACAGAGCTTGAGAGGATCTGCAGAGAAGAATGGGAGAAATTACCCAAATACAGGTGTGCCAAGCTTGTAGTAATATACCAAGAAGACTTGAGGCTGTGATCGTTGCCAAAGGTGCCTCAACAAAGTACTGAGTAAAGGGTCTGAATACTTATGTAAATGTGATATTTCAGTTATTTCTTCTTATTTCCTTTGCAAACATTTCTAAAGCCCCGTTTTGGCTTTTTTCTTATGGGGTATTGCGTGTAGATTGATGATAAAAAAAAGAAGTATTTAATCCATTTTAGAATAAGGCTATAACCTAACAAAATGTGGAAAAAGTGAAGTGGTCTGAATAATTTCTGAATGCACTGTATACAAGCCCAGTCGCTCCATTCTTTCAACATATGACAGTCCAGCGATCCTGAGATGGAGTACAGAAAGGACATTTTGAACCTTGTGACCTGGTATCGAGACGACATCTTTTATCACAAAGTCAGCAAAACAATGGAGATGGTGATTGACTTCTGGAAGCGAAACAGAACATACCCCCCGATGAAAAACTTCACGTTTCTAGAAATAAATATCACCCGCAATTTGTCCTGGACCAGCCACATCAAAGCCATGGCCAAGAAAGCACACCAATGCCTCTACTTCCTAATGTTGAGGAAGTTTAGCATGTCCCCCAACAACCCTCACCAACTTCTACAGATGCGCCGTAGAAAGCATTTTATCAGCATGCATCGCAGCATGGTTTGGGAACAGCTCCATCCAAGATCACTGGAAATTGCCGAGAATGATGAACATAGCCAAGAAAGACAATCTTGTAAGCCAACCATTCTTCCGTTGACTCCATCTACACTTCATGCTGCCTCGGCAAGGCCACCTGTATAATCAAGGAACATTCTCACCCTTGTCACGCTCTCTTCTCCCCACTCCATCAGGCAAGAGGTACAGAAGTTTGTTATCAGTCAACTGAACCGTCCTCATCAACTAGTGTGGTCCTCTCCTCCCATCTACATCGTTAAAGACCTTTGAGCTATCTTTAATCAGTCTTTATCTTGCACTAAATGTTTGTACTCTTTATCCTATATCTGTACACTGTGGCGGCTTGATTGTAATCATGTATAGTCTTTGGTTTGATTGGATAGCATACTAACAAAACGTTTCATTGTACCTCGGTATGCGCGACAATAATAAACTAAACTATATAAGGGGAATAGTTAGGATGAACTATCTTTTATCCACTGTAGGGGAGTCAAGAACCAGAGGACATAGGTTTAAGGTGAGAGGGGAAAGATTGAATAAGAACCCGATGTGCAACTTTTGCACTCATAGGGTAGGTAGTCTGTATATGGAACGACTGCCAGAGGAAGTAGTTGAGGCAGCTACTATAATATTTAAAAGAGATTTGGACAGGTGCATGGACAGGAAAGGTTTAGAGTGAGCCAATTGCGGGCAGGTGGGACTAGTGTTGATGGGGCATCGTGATTGGCATAGATAAGTTGGACCGAAGGGCCTGTTTCCATGCTGTATGACTATGACTCAATCACTCCATGCAGTCTAAAGCTTTCTTCTCTTAGCCACCCTATGTTCATTGTTTGTATCATTATGCCTTATGTTTGGATCTTAATCATTATTTTTCATAACTAAAGCAAAGAACTGACTCTAGAGCCCGACCGAAAACAACCTCCCAGTCGCAAATGTCTTCAATCCTTAGTTTTTGCATTATGCCACGGAGCCAATTTTTGAGCACTATGTCAATCTCTTGGATTCCATGGACTTTCACTTTGCTGGCTTGCCTGCCATGTGGCAACTTGCAGAAAACCACTAAACTAAATGCAATGCTCTTAATAGCCCGTCTCGTTACTGTTCAAAAAAGATCAATGTAGTCAGATGCTATTTTAACAAATCCTGATCGATTTGTCTTTCTGTGAACTTGAATTCTGTCTTTTTTTTAATGGATTCCAATAATTTGTCTATTACCCATGTTAAACCTGCCTATTATTCCTCCCCTTTTAAAGCTCTGCAATGTTAACAATCTTCTGGTATCACGTCCAGAGAGAAAGAATTGAAAAATCGTTGTCAGTCTCGTTTTCCTCTCTTTGTTGCCTTCCCAGGGATATTTCATCCAAACCTGGGGATTTATCCATTTTCAAAGATAATGCACCCTTAATAATGCTTCCTTATTTACTATGCTGTAACACATTCTCTTTATGTGTTCATAAACCATGGTATACTTCATTTTACGTGCCAACTTTTTACACTTTCTTTGCTTTTCTCATTTCCCTTTTAATTTTACTCCTATACTTTCTATATCTCCTTAGCTTTCTGTTATATTACATTTTTGGTATCTGGCATTTACTTTTTTTTGGATATCCCACCCTCCCACAAGTCTGTTCATTCAGTGGGCTCTGGATTTGCTAAATCAGTTTGGTCTTATAAAATTGCTCTTGATCCAATTTAGACTTTTACTCTTGCCTTTGACCTTTAATATAACTATGATGAATCTTAGTGAATTAGGTTAATTTTGAATGGATGGCAGAATAGAGGCGATATCTTAATGCGCTATTAAAACGCATAGAAGAGTTTATTCAGTGTAAATATTTGAAATGTTTTTTTACAGGTGACGGAAGATGAAGTTATGGATGTATTAGAAAATGTTCTACAGTCTAGCATGTCAACATCTGTAACAAGGGGATATTCGCTCACTGCAATTATGAAATTAAGCACAAGATTTACTGTAAATGTCAAGTAAGTAACTGTTTCCAGCAAAGGTATGAGGAAATATATATGTTGTTGGAAAATTGACCTAATAAATATTTAGTATCCAGATTTGATTACAAATGCAGGCATATGTGGATCTAATATTACAAATTATATTTTTCAGTCGAATCAGAAAAATAATATCTATCTATGGAAGCAGCATAGATGTGGAACTTCAGCAAAGAGCAGTTGAATACAATGCACTTTTCAAAAAATTTGATCACATGAGGTATGTGTAAACTTGCAAGTAATGAATTGGGCAAGTTGGAATGCTCAGTTAACATATAGCTTCCAATGTTTTTGTTGCACCATAAATCGCATGCTTGTGTGCAAAAGATTCTTGTTGAAATCATAGAATTTTACCAGCAATCCAAGTATATTGTGGTATGCTATTGATTTTACAAATTATTACATTGCCCATGATTAATGTCTAAATCAGCAATGGTAACTAGTTCATTTTCAAACAATTTAAGAAAGCAAAACTTCATTAATGTCATCCAAATAGATCCAGGAATTTCTTTCTTCAGATGGTTATCCTGCTCCCCCCTTTCAATGCGACATCCCCCTTGGCTGTGCATTCCTGACTTTAACCACTCTAATTTTGGTTCTTTTGTAATTATTTTCATTCAGTGTCCCTAAGTTCTCAGGACGTTCACTATAGAGTCGTACAAGAAGGAAACGGGTCTTTCAGCCCAGATTTCTCATGCCGACAAAGATGCCCCATCTACACTAGTCCCATCTGCCTATGTTTGGCCCATATCCCTCTAAATCTTTTTCTATCCATGTAGCTCTCCAAATGTTTTTTGAATGGTATTATAGTTTCTGCCTCGATTACCTCCACCAGCAGCTCATTCCATACTGCTCATAAGCCGCCTATGTGAAAGAGTTGACCCTCAGATTCCTATCCCCTCTCACCTTAAACCAATGTCCTCTGGTTTTGATTCCCCTCTTCTGGGTAAATGAATCTTTGCATCTCTCCTCAATAACACTTCCCAGAGCCCTGCCATTTACTGTGAAGATCCTGCACTGGTTAGACTTCCCAAAATGCAACATCTCCCATTTATCTGCATTAAACTCCAGTAACCATCCCTCTACCTATTAACCCAACTGATCAAGATCCTGCTGTAACCTTTGATAACCACCTTCTGGGCCCTGCACCAATCCCTGTGGCACACCACTAGTCACAGGTCTCCAGTCTGAAAAACTACCTTCCAACATCACCCTCTGCTTCCTTCCATGAAGCCAATTATCTATCCAGTCGACTAGTGCTCCTTGGATCCCATCTAACCTATGTAAATCTTATCCCTCACAATAGTCTTTAGCAACATTCCAACCACAGATGTTAGGCTCACTAGCCTATCGTTCCCAGGCTTTTCCTTAAATAGAGGCAGAACATTTGCTACTCTCCAGTCTTCTGCAACCTCATCCACATTTAATGATGACTTCGTTTAGTTTAGAGATACAGCGCGGAAACAGGCCCTTTGGCCCAACGAGTCCGCACTGACCAGTGATCCCCGCACATTAACACACACCAGGGACAATTTAACATTTATATCAAGCCAATTAACCTACAAACTTGTATGCCTTTGGAGTGTGGGAGGTAATCGAGGTTCTCGGGGGAAAAACGCACGCGATCACGGGGAGAACGTACAAACTCTGTAAAGGGCGCCCGAAGTCGGGGTCGAACCCGGATCTGTTGCGCTGTAAGGCAGCAACTCTACCGCTGTGCCACCATGCCGAGGCTTGTATATCTCAGTCACGGCAACTGCAATTTCTTCTCTAGCTTCACACAGTGTCTTCAGATATATCTGATCATGCCCGGGAGATATGTCTGACATCATACATGTTAGGACGTTCAGCACCACCTCAAACGTAATACTGACTGCTCTCAATGTACTTCCATTGACTGCCCCAAGTTTATATTGACAAGTTGCTTACATATTAAAACTAATACAAATACTTTTGTTTGCACTTTGCGTCCTTGCTTTCTAAATCTGATTCTTCACTGTCCATATATTGTATAGATTTTTGGTCATGAGAAATAACTACTTATTTAGACCAACATTCTACATATTGGTGAATGATTTTAGTAGTTTTAATTTGTCATCTTAGGGTAAACAGTTTCTATAAGACATCAGAACAGATGATAAATTGGTGAAATAGTGTGCATGTATGCCTTTGATTTTTGATTTTCTGTTTTTGGATTGAATTCTGTTTTTAATTTGTGTCTCTGTGATGTCTTTATTATTTGTTATATTTGTTATATTCCGATCATATGTTATTCCGATTAAATGTCTATTATTGTTATGTCTGTATTCTTTCTTTATGTCCTGCACGGAGAGGACGCTGGCGCTGTTTGTTCGCCGCTTCTCCGTTTGCTATTGTCTGTTACTATTGTAAAGCGACTTTGAGTCTTAGAAAAGCGCTATAAAAATAAAATTTATTATTATTATTATTATGTAAATGGATTAAAATACTGAAATTTTGCTTTCAATAGGTCAGCACTGTTGGAGCGAATGCCTATAATGGAAAAGATAACAACTAATGGACTCACAGAAATTGCACAGATTAATGGAGAGGCAGAACCCATAATAGTGGATGCTAAATTAGCATCAATTACGATTCAACCTTCCAACCAGGTAAAACAAAACTTGTATATGTTATACTTTTTCCAATATAGAATATGCTGTTGATATTAATATCTTTAATCTCAATATCTTTAAATACTTACATGCAATGAAAGACATCATTGCACTAAATAAACTCAATAATAGGGCAGCACAGTGCTCCAGATTATGGTAATAATAATAATAAATTTTATATTTAATGGGCGCCTTTCATACAAAATCTCAAGGACACCTTACATAGTAATCGGAATAAAAACATATAATCGGAGTAAAACAAGTAATTAAAGACATCACAATGACACAAATTAAAAACAGAATTCAATCCAAAAACAGAAAATCAAAAACACAGTGTGAAGAGAGAGCAGCGGCAACCAATTCGTGCCAGCGTCCACTCTCCCTTCACGGCAGCCATCTTGGACACAGACCTACAAGACTACAGTTAGACAAAAAAAAATCATCCCCCCACAGTGGGTAGCACTGTGGAGGAAGGCACAATGTCCAGTCCCCACCCCTTGTTCACCCCAAAGTCAGGCCTATTGGGGCCACCGCAATTGCCTCTACGGAGGCCCGATGTCCCTGGCCGTTCTCACCGGGTGGTCTTGCCCCGGCGTCGGGAGAGTCCTTTCGGCGGCTGGGCCACTTGGAACGGCCGCTTCTTGGTTGGAGCCCACGGCTGCCGAAGCCGACAAGGCCGCGCCGGTTTGGCGCTCCCAGGCTCCCGATGACAAAGTCGGCGACCGCTCTCCTCACTGCCGCCTTGCCGCCTCAACGCACGCCGTCTCTCCACACGCCGCCTCTCCGCTCCGCAAACCCGCAGCCCGGAGATGTTGCTCACGGCGGTCCAGCTCGCCAGAGCTCCAGCGCGGCGACCCAGGCAAGGCATCGCCCGCTCCGCTCCGCTCCAGCGCTCCAATGCAGTGCCGCCACGCAGGCCGAGGTGCTGGGTGGTTCCCGCCAAGAAACGGCGCTCCAAGCCCGCTGGTAGGCCACGACGACGGGTCGACGGGCAGCCCGGAAAAAAGGCTGCCACACCGACCAGGTAGGGACCTATAAATAAAGTAACACCTACCCCCCCACATTAAAAGACCATATCCCCTACAAACAAAAAAACAGGACTCACTAAAAACTAAAAAAAAAACGAATTTAAGACGGACGGCTGCTAGCAGCCGTTCACCAAGATGGCTCCTCCTCTGAATGGTACTGTCTGTACAGAGTTTGTAGGTTCCCCTGTGGTCACATGGGTTTTCTCTGGTGCTCCGAATTCCTCTCATGTTCCAAAGACATGAAGTTTTGTAGGTTAAATTGGCTTCTGTAAATTATCTCTAGTTTATACGCTAGAACTAGTGTATAGGCCTTTTGACCATCTACCTCTAAATCTAGCTTATCCATGTACCTATCTATGTACTACTGAAACATTGCGATAGTACCTGCCTCGACTACCTTCTTCGGCAGCTCGTTCCAGACACCAACCGCCCTTTGTTTAAGAAAGTTACTCCCTCAGGTTCATATTAAATCTCCCCCCCCACCCTAAACCTGTCCTCTAGTTCTCGATACCCCTAAACTGGGTAAAAGACTGTGCGTTTATCCGCTCTATTATGATTTTGTACACTTCTATAAGATCACCACTCATCCTCCTGTGCTCCAATGAATAATAATAATAATGGATGGGATTTATATAGCACCTTTCTAATACTCAAGGCGCTTTACATCGCATTATTCATTCACTCCTCAGTCACACTCGGTGGTGGTAAGCTACTTCTGTAGCCACAGCTGCCCTGGGGCAGACTGACGGAAGCGTGGCTGCCAATCTGCGCCTACGGCCCCTCCGACCACCACCAATCACTCACACACATTCACACACAGGCAAAGGTGGGTGAAGTGTCTTGCCCAAGGACACAACGACAGTATGCACTCCAAGCGGGATTTCGAACCGGCTACCTTCCGGTTGCCAGCTGAACACTTAGCCCATTGTGCCATCTGTCGTCCATCTGTCGTGAATAGAGTCCTAGCGTGCTCAACCTCTCATCATAGCTCAGACTCACAAGTCCTGGCAACATCCTCGTAAATCTTTTCTGCATCCTTTACAGCTAGACAACATTTTTCCTATAACATGGTGATCAAAACTGAACACAACACTTTAAAAGTGACCTCACCAACATCTTATATAACTGCAACATAACCTCCCAACTTCTATACTCAATACTCTGACTGATGATGCTTCTGTCAATACTCTGACTGAAGCATTCAGTTTTCAATGCGCTGAAAGCCTTTTTGAACTTCCTATTTACCTGTAATGCAACTTTCAAGGAACTATGTACCTAGACCCCTCTGTTCCACATCACTCCCCAGAGCCTTCCCATTCACTGTCTAGGTCCTGCCCATGCTAGATTTCCCCGAATGCAACAACTCGGGTTCTCGCTCTTAGTTCCATCAACCATTCCACAGCCCACCTGCCCAACCGATCAAAATCTTTTAAAATTTATACCAACCGTTATCATTATCTACAATACCGCCCACTTTAGTGTCATATATGCAAACTTGCTAATCATGTCATGTACGTTCTTATCCAAATCATTGATAGAGATGACAAACCGCAATGGGCCCAACACTGAACCCTGAGGCACAACACTAATCACAGGCCTCTAGTCCAAAAAAAACTCTGACTATCACCCGCTGCTTCCTCCAATGAAGCTAATTTTCTGTACATTCAGCTATATCTCCTTGGATCCCATATGATCTAATCTACCATGCAGAACCTTGTCGAGTGCCTTACTGAAATCCATATGTCCAACCTCAACAGCTCTGCCCTCTTTTTGGTCACATCTCTGAAAAAAATCAGATTCGTGAGACACGACCTCCCACGTACAAAACCATACTGTCGATCCTTAATCAGCCCTTATTCATCTAAATGCATGTGTATCTTATCCCGTGGAATATTCTCTTGTAACTTTCCGACCACAGAAGTTAGGCTCGCTGGCCATGGTTCCCATGCTATCCCCTGCAGCCCATCTTGAATGGTGGCACAACATTTGCCTTGCTCCACTCTTCTGGCACCTCACCTGTATTTAATGAAGACTTGTAAATCTCAGCAAGTGCATCTGCAATTTCCTCTTGAGCTTCCCACAGTGCCCTTGGATATATTTGATCATGCCCAGGAGATTTGTTTACCTTCATATGCATCTTGATCTTCAACACCTCTTCGACTGTAATACTGACTGCTCTCAAGACTGCCCCAAGTTCCCCAGACCTCGTGTCTTTCTCCATGGTAAAAACAGAGGATAAATACTCGTGGAGGACTTGCTCATCTCCTGTGGCTCCACACAGCGTTCACAGCTTTGATCCCCGAGGGGTCCCATTCTCCTCCTGGTTACCCTTTTTCCCTTTTATTTTATAAAGTCTGTTGGGATTGTTGTCAATGCTACAGGAGTAAACCTCAAGAAAATCCGGTCGGAGCCCCTGAGGCAGTTTGTCGTTGTCTACAACCTCACTCTGGCAGTCCAGCTCTAAAACTGGGAACTTGGAATGTCCAGACAATGATGACCGACCTCTCTGAAAACCTACAGGACATCAGCGATTCCAGGAAAACAGCTGTCATAAATGAGGAGCTCAACGTAAACATAGCCACCCTTCAGGAAACAAGGCTGGCAGACTTGGGCACACTGAAGGAGAAGGAGTACACGTTTTACTGGCAGGGGAAGGACTGATAGGCCCAGAGAGCACGGAGTAGGCTTCGCTGTAAGGAACAGCCTGCTGAACATGGTGGAACCAGGCAGTAATGGCTCATAGCGACTGCTGACTCTCCGCCTCAACACCACCGCAGGCCCAGTCACTCTTGTCAGCGAGTATGCCCCGACACTGTCCTCCACATCAGGCACAAAGGACGAGTTCTATGAGAACCTCGCATTCATCATCAGCAGCATCCCCAGCAAGGAAGAACTTTTTCTCCCGGGCGCCTTCAATGCCAGAGTGGGCGCAGGCCACAAATCGTGGTCTTCCTGCCTTGGGCAGTTTGGTGTGGGCAAAATGAATGAGAACGGACAGCGACTGTTTGAGCACTTGATGCTCTTACCATGACCTGTGCATCCTGTCACGTGCCTTCGGTACTGCAACAAAGGGGGTCTACCTGCGTACTAGATCAGATGGCAGGCTCTTCAACCTCACCCGCCTCAAAGACAAAAGTACGTGAATCTCTCATCAGAGACATGTTGTTTGCCGACGACGCTGCAGTTGTGTCCCATACCCAGCAGGAACTACAGTCACTGATGGACCGCTTCTATCAGGCATGCACGGACTTTGGGCTAACTATCAGCCTGAAGAACACGAACGTCTTGGGGCAGGATAGAGGTGCCGCCTGTCATCACCATCGACGACTACGAACTTGATGCCGTCCATCAGTTCACATACCTCGGCTCCACCATCACCGAAACCTCTCCTTGGACACAGAGATTGATAAGAGGATCGGGAAGGCAGCTACAACTCTCGCTCGCCTCACAGCTCGAGTGCGGACTAACCCAAAGCTGACGGTGAAGACAAAGATAGCAGTGTACGACGCCTGTGTCGACAGCACGCTGCTGTACACCAGTGAGACATGGACTACATATGCCAGGCAGGAGAGAAGACTCAACACCTTCCATCTGAGAAGCATCCGCCGTATCCTGGGCATATCCTGGCAAGATAGAGTGTCCAACGCCGAGATCCTGTCTCGTGCTGGCCTTCCCAGTATGTACACTCTACACAGGCAGCGCATACTGCGGTGGCTGGGCCATGTCCACTGCATGGAGGATGGCCACATTCCAAAAGACATCCCCTATGGAGAGCTGATATCTGGGAGGAGAACCATCGGCCACTCCCAGCTACAAAGATGTTCCAAGGATGTCTGCAAGAGAGATATGAAGGCGCTCGACATCGATGTGGAGTCCTGGGAGAGCCTTGCAGCTGACCGCACGAGGTGGAGAGGCAACCTGAACCAACATCTCAAAACGGGGGAAGAGAAACTGATGAACGCAGCAGCAGACAAGCGGGCATGTAGAAAGGAGCGCAGCAACTTCAACAAACCAGAGACCACACACACACAAATGTGACCTTTGCCACAGAGACTGTCACTCCCGCATTGGTCTTTTCAGCCACAAGCGACGCTGCTCCAGCTGAGGTTTGGAGCAAGCAGCCAACAGCTGGGATGCATCACCCATGGTCAGTCATGACCATGGGGGGCCTACTATCTGCCAGACCTGTCTCCTGTCCCCTTTTGCCCTGCTGATTTCTTTTTTTAGCTTGCTGCTTAGTTCCTGAAACTCCTCCAGGGATACACTTGCTCTCTGCTTATATCTGCTTATACCTGCCCCGTGACGCCTCCTTCCTCTTGACCAGAGCCTCAATTTCCCTCATCCAAACTTCCTTATGCTCACCTGCCCTGCCCGTCGGTCTAACAGGAACATGCATGTCCTGGACTCTTGTCAGCACACTTTTAAACACATCGCAATTTTCTGACATACCTTTTACTTCTAACAATACAATACAATTCAATTCAATTTATTTGTCATTTGGACCCCTTGAGGTCCAAACGAAATGTCGTTTCTGCAGCCATACATTACAAAACAAAAAAGACCCGAGACACAACACAGTTTACACAAACATCCATCACATCGCTGTGATGGAAGGCAAAAAAAACTTATCTCTCCACTGCATTCTCCCCCCCGATGTCAAAGTCAAAGCCCCCGGCTGGCGATGGCGATTGTCCCGCGGCCATTAAAGCCACGCCGGGTGATGTAAGGTCGCACACCGGGTCTAGTTGTTAGAGCCCCCGGCGGGCGCTCGCAAAGTCCCGCGGCCATTCCAAGCCGCGCGGGGCGATGGTGTAAGGCCCCGCTCAGGTGCTCTTCAACCTCGCAACTCGGGCGGGAGAAATCGCCGTTGCGGAAGCCCCGAAAAGCGGTCTCCCAGCAGGGACCCGCGGGTTCCCGGTGCCGCCGTCCGCCAAACCCGCAGTTGCAGCCTCCGAACCTCCGGAGGTCGGGTGGCAGCAGCGCTCCACCACAGCTCCACCCGCTCCGGAATCTGCCAGCCCCGTGACGGTGAGTAGTCGGCAGCTCCGCAGCTGGAACCCCAGGTCGTTCCTGTTGGAGGCCGCTCCACGTTGCAGCCCCAACGACAACGGAGACCCGACAAAGAAAAGGTCGGGTCTCCCGTGCAGGGGAAAGATTTTAAAGTTACCCCCTTCCCCCCCCACACACATACCTGCTCCAATCTACTTGAGTGACTTCCTGTCCCATACCTTCAAAGTTGGCCTTGCCCCAACTTGTGGGCCCGCACTGTCTCTATCCATAACTATCTTAAACCTAATAGAACAGTGGTCGCTGGTCCCAATAGGCTCATCCGCGAACACTTCATCCACTTGCCCCAACCAATTTCCCAAGACTAGATCAAGTGTTGCCCTCTTCCGCGTGTGGCCTTCTACATATTGCTGGAGGAAACTTTTCCTGAAAACATTTGATAAATTCCACCCCGTCGAAACCTTTGGTACTATGCGATTCCCAGTCTATTTTGGGAAAATTATAACCCCCTACCATGACAACCTTATTTGACCTACAGCTGCCGATAATCTACTGGCATATTTGCTCTATTAATTCTCATTGACTGTTTTAGGGCATGTAGTACACCCCCAACAAAGTGATCATCCCTTTCTTGTTCCTCAGCTTCACCCATATAGCCTCGCTAGACATAAAGTCCGTATTGTCTCCTCTGACCACTGCTGTGACATCATTCTTAACTAATAAGTCAGCAGCCCTTCCTCTTTTATCCCCACCTCTCCTGAAGCACCGTACTCTGAAACATTGCGCTGCACGTTTTGCTCCTAACCAGGTTTCTGTATTGGCTACAGCGTTCCTCATCTGCTTTGCCCATCAAGCATCTAGCATTAAAATAAGTGCAACTCAAAACAGCATTCCTTCCTTGCTCCCTGCCTTTCTCCTGTCTAATCTGTCCACATTCTGTAAGGCAGCAATTCTACTGTTGCGTCACAGTGCTGCCCTAACATGTTGGGTTTCTATTGTCTTATGATGATGTGTACAATGCAATTTCTGTTTCAGGCTAATGACCTACTGGATTTGCTTGGAGGTTCTGATGTGACGCCAGTGATTCAGACTCTCCCACCCAGTAAACCAAACTCAGTTGGAGGAGAACTTCTGGATCTGCTGGGAGGGCTGGATTTATCAGGTTAGCTTCATGTGTACTTTCTCAAGTTAAGTAAAGAACTTTGAGGTTTAAAAAGCACAATTAATTAAAACACTCCAACTCCACTTCCTATTCCCATACAAATCTTTCTGTCCTGGGCCTCCTGCATTGTCAGAATGAGGCCAAATGCAAATTGGAGGAACAGCAACTTTGGCAGCTTACAGCCCAGCAGTGTGAATATTGATTTATCTAACTTCAAGTAACCCTTTCATCCCCTCTCTCTCTCCATGCCTCCCCCACCCTAGTCATTTTATTAGTTTCACTGTCATCCTGTGAGGTTCACTCTCTGTGTAACTAGTTATCACCTACCCCACAGCCAACAATGGACCATTGTGGGCTCCATCGTTCCTTGATCATCGTTTTTTTGCGTATCTTTCATTAATTTGTTCTATGTGCCTTCTATATCTCTCGTTCCCCTTTCCCCTGACTCTCAGTCTGAAGAAGGTCTCTACCCGAGATGTCACATATTCCTTTTCTCCGGAGATGCTGCCTGACCCACTGAGTTACTGCACCTTTTTGTGTCTATCTTCCTGCAATTTCTTGTCCAGCTTCCACACAGCTTCAATGGAAAATGTTGTGGAACTGGAAATATGAAGTGTTGAAAAGTCAGTGGCATGCATATATGGAGAATACATGTTTATGTTGTTACAAATGTAAGTAGAATTGAAGATAAAAACACTTAGCAGGGCAAGTGGCCTCTATGCATGGAACAATCAAATTGGTGCTTCAGACCAGTGACTTCCTAAGAATCATTTGGGACTGGCTTTGGAAAACATGCAGAGGTGGTTTACCCGAATGATCCCTGGTTTAGAGGGTAGTGGCTACAATGGGAGGTTAGACTGACTTGAGTGGTTTTCTCTGGAACACAGGAGGTTGATGTGAGATCTAATAGAAATATATATATAAAATCATTAGACAGAGAATAGGGTAAATGGTCAGAACCTTTTTTTTCCAGGATGAAAAACTCAAATACTAGAAGACTTAGCTTTAAGTTAAAAGAAAAGTTTAAAGGAGATATATGGGGCACATTTCTTTACATAAAGGGTGGGGAGTGCCTGGGGCAGGCTGTTGGAGGAGGTGGTGGAGCAGATATGACAGTGGCATATAGGAGACTTTTAGATAGGCACATGGATCTGCAGCAAATGGAGGATATGGATGATGTGCAAGACAGACAATATTGGCCATGGGGCCTGTCCCTGTGCTGTACTATTCTTTACTCTCGTAAGCATTGCCATCAATCCCATTCCCCTTCTTAATTCCCAATAACCTGTTCTGAGATTCCTATCAACTCGCCCTATATAAATCTGGCTCGTATGCAGATCAACTGAATTGTTTTTATTTGCAGGTGGCACCTTGCCATTAGGTGGCCAAGCTCCACAATTCTCACAGACACCATTTCTATTGGATAATTTAGCATCTCAGCCAGTCTTCAATGATCTAAGTTCAGGTAAGTTTTTAATTTCAAATGAATGGCTCAATCTTATTCCATGCCATTTTACAGTCCTGACATAGCTTGAGTATTGCTTAGTACATGCTGGTCATTGTACAAAGGTAATCTGACAAGGAGCAAAATCTTTCAAGAGGACGAAAGATAGCATCTGGGCAGTATTAATATAATATAGCTTTTATAGAAATCAAGGGTTTTGAGGTTTTTTTTTAAATGCCCAATTATTCTCAAAGTCCTTGAATTTTGTAGATATTTACGAGCAAACTACAAAAATGAAGAAGAGGGAGAAAAGATAGATGGATAGAATTATAGGCAGCTGGACATTCCAAACAAAGTTGATGTATTCCAGAACTAGGTAGCAGCAGGAAACAACACAGGTTACCAGTATGCCAAGCGGAGGTAAAAGAGTGATTGAGTAAGTCTGAAACAGTATTGAGTTTGACCAAAACTGAAATGCTACACATCTCAGAAATCTGACTGTGCAAAGTGCACCCAGTGCAAATTATTCAACAGCACTTTGAATAATTTTGAGATCATTTTTCGAGTTAAAAGCAAAGCTGTTCAAGTTGAAAATACATTTGGATAGACATGCTGGTCCACCATTCAAGGAAGCATGGCAATTTGATGGAAATGTAGAACTTGGTCCATGATGAAAATTAGGTATTTGATGCTGTAAAGGTGGAAATGTTTTAATTAGGAAAACTACAGTTGTAACTTGTTTTATTCCACAGGCATTCCTCCTGTTACAGCATACAGTAAAGGTGGTTTAAACATTGATTTTAACTTTGAACGTTCCAATACAAATCCTAATGTAACTGTTGTTACTATAAATGCTACCAACTTGACAGAAGAGGACATGATGGACTTTGTATTTCAAGCTGCAGTACCAAAGGTATTTGTCTGGTTGAACCTACTCTTGGGCCAGGGTCCTTGCTGTTTAGTAAAATGCCTTCATTGTCCCATACCCGTGACTTCAGGGGGACAGTCAAAGGACGATTGATCAGTTGGAAAAGGGATTTTGAAAAATTACACTTTTACATAAAACTTTGCATTCGACTGTATTTAAAGGATTTGCATGAAAATATTATGAAAGGATTCCCAATTGTTTTCTGTTCATTCTTGGAATTTGAGTCATATAGCCAATAGAATATGGAAATGTAAAATGTTGCTATCCAACTTTGAACTGCTGCTGTCTATTTAGTGACGCTTCAGTGATAATGCTGAGAATTATGATAGAAATTTACTTCACGAGAAATTCATTCAGTCCTGTAAGTTCACGGTAGGCAAAGTGGACCTCGTCTTAATCCTTCTGGTTTTTGGTCCATAGCTTTGTGGTTTATGGATCCTCACATGATCCTTGATGCCTTTAAATCCAATTAAGGCATCTGCATCCACCTCTTCTTCTGGCAATGAATTCCAAACTTTAATTACACTGTTTGACATGTGTGGAAACTTCTTTAATCCTTCTAATCAGATCTAATCTCTGCCCCTTAGTGATTGTCTGAAGTTCTTTCCTATACAACCCGTCTAGGCTCTTAAATATCCTTGGACATGTTAATCTAATTGTCCAGATTGTTCAAGGAAAACACCCAAACTCATCAGTCCCGTGTCACTATAATTAGCAAGTTCGGTATTCCGAAAAACACAAGGAATCATGGGATTTGTCAAAGGTCATTCACCATAAAGAAAAAGCGAACGAAGCGCTGGCTGAAGAAACTGTATAAATTATTTTTATTCATAATTTATGTGTAAAGATGTATTTAATCTGAGGAACGGGTGTGCCGTGTGGTCACATTATAGGAAAATTAATGTATTCCAGACTGGATCACAACGATGATAGTTTCTGAGTCGAATGTCACTATTCTGCTCATTTCAAGGCAATGGAATTCTTCAGCCTCATCTATGAATACGATTGAGCAATGAGATTCTCGATTCCAGAGAGACTCCCATAAATGGTCAACTCCTCATCCCCCCCCCCAAAGGACCAGGTAGCGGGAGAGCGGGGTGTAACAGCAAGAGAGAGGGGTCAGATGCGGGTGGGAGACGGGGGAGAGAGTGCACACAGACCCGCGCCTCATCCGCAGCCAGGATCGGACCCGGGTCCCCGGTGCCACAAGCGCTGCCGAATCGCTACTGGACCGTACCCCCGGGCGACCCGGACCGACGACACCAGCAGCCCCAAGCCCACAGCCAGCGCAGAGAAGAAGCGCCAACTCCAGCCCAACCCCGCTCCAACTCCCGAGGAACCCGCACCTCGATGGGCCTGGGACCGCCAGCCAACCCCCTGGGACCCTAAAGCCAAGCACCAGCCATTAACTGGGATACACAGAAAGCGCTGCAGCAGCTCAGCTGCTCCCTCCCTGTGCCGGCTGCAAGCCCGGCCCAACACCTCCGGCCACTCCAGAACAGCATCTCAACAGCACCTGTAATTACGCTCCTACTCTTACCCACCTAGTCTAGTTCAGTAAAACACCGAGTCAAGCACTGGTTCAACTATTCTTTCCAAACACAAACGAACTTCCTATACAATACCAAACCACTGCGGGTCCGATCCTTGTCTCTACTCGTCCAAGTCCTTCAGCCTCGTGCGAGCCGACACCTCCAGCAGGTCACACGATCCCAAGTGCACCTCCAGAAGGCCAACCCCGATCCTTGTGGGGTTCACTCTTTTATTGGGCATCGGATCCATGGCGTGAAACTATATGGGGGAGGCAGCCCCTACAAGCCAATCACACATATCGATCATATTATACAGTTTTTGACAGTTCCCTAAACCAATCACAAAGTACCCCATTACAATGTTTTCACAGAAGTTTCTAGAAGGAAGACAGTTAACTAAAGTAAAGAAACATTTTCCCCGGTTGTATAAACAATTTGAACAAGGCTTCACACTCTAACCAATCATCAAATAGCAGCACAAACACTCTGCAACATAAATAACAATACCTTTTTACACCCCCCTCTATAACAAATCCTAACCATGCATTTGCAGACCTTCTTATCTCTTTCTGCAAACCCTCATACATTTTAACAAAGGAAGGACATCTGGACCTCACCCAAAGGGGATGACCCACTGCGGCGACCTAATTGGCAAGTTTAGGAGAGTTTGAAAAAATGTCATGTTGAAGACCTTCGACTATGTAGAAGACCTCCTTCGACTATTTTGAAGACTAGCTACAAATAGGGAAAATTGGACACCAAATAGTGGAGAGTGAAGACGACCTCCTTCAATCTCCCTTCGACTATGTTGAAGACTATCTACGACTACCTTTGACTACCTTCAATTACCT